>NC_058408.1:114886858-115072974 GCF_002201575.2 Neomonachus schauinslandi
TGGATGATGAATGGAGAATAGAGGTGAGTGGTAGATGATGAATGGAGCCTGGGAAGCTCTTTCCCATCTCTGAGCAAAGGAAAGACTTTTCACATTCCTGTAATTTTCATGTCCACCTTCAAAGGATTTTTGCTCCAATCCATTTGAAAGAGTAGGGATTTGGGAATGGCTCTCAGAGGACCTGGTATGAAGGAGCAGAAAGAAGACAATACCCCACTCCTGGAAGATAAGTTCCAAAATAACTAATCCCCAGAACTTTGCTCTGACCCCTAATTTAGGTCCTAGGGACATATCTGGTTGTTATCCTACAGAATATATAGAGAGTAGGTGGCTCCCAAAGTGAGGTCCTCAGATGCCTCAGCACCACCCACGATCTTGTTAGAGAAGCTGATTCTAGACCCCACCCTAAATCTACTGACTCTGGAACTCTGGGGGTGGGGCCCAGCACTCTTGATTTAAGGAACCCTCCAGGACACAGTGATGCCCACCCAAGGTTCAGAACCACTGATCTCAAACATGCACATGAATCACAGAGATCTTGTCAAAATGCAGGTTCTGAGGCCTGAGGTCCTGCACTTCTCACACTCTCGCAGGTGATGCTCATGCTGCTGGCCTAAGGACTTCATTCTGACTGAGTGTACATTTCACGTCACCATTGATTTAATATTTAAAAAGATTCATACTTGTATTTGGAATATTTCTATTGCAGGCTAGAGATAATTAGCCCTATGCTTTAACATCACAAAAAGAGACAGGAGAAAACTCATTGTGCCCACTCAAGCCCGAGCGCCGGGACTGAGACCAAGGCACAGAGCTAGGATTTGTGGCAGTGTGGGGCTACCATGAAAGGGGAACAAGGAAAATTCTGCCCAGCAGCGAAAATGAGGTCAGGGTAGCTGGTATGTGCCCAGGCCTCTGAAGTGGGGAGCAGGCCGGGGAAGAGGGAGGATTGTCCCAAGGGAAAGTGAAAACCTAAGCTTACATCACACATAGGCTTGCAGTCCCCATGTACACAATCAGGGAAATGTGGAAATCCCTAAACTGCAAAAAATAATATGAGAATTGGTTATGATTGGGTGAGACCTCAGGCATCCTAGAGGAAACAAAAGCAAAACCAATCCTTAGGAATAATTTCCCAGCCCAAAGATTCCCACATTCAAAACAAATAAATGAAACCCTGTTATGCAGAAGGTCCCAATTTAAAAATTCCAAAATATACAGGGAATAAGACAAGATGAGTAAAAATTAGCAGGAATGTCAAACAAGCTTCTCCTACCTCCACCAAACTTGAGTGAGCAAAACATGAAAAAGTTTATAAGGAAAAAAAAAGTCTATAAGGTAAGACTATTTTAAATGATTAAAGAGATTAGAAATCCTGTAAAAGGGGTGCCTGGGTGGCTCAGTCAGTTAAGCATCTGCCTTCGGGTCCTGGGTCCTGGGAACAAGCCCCACAGGGGGCTCAGCAGGAGCCTGCTTCTCTCTCTCCTCCCCACTTGTGCTCTCTGTCTCTATCTCTGTCTCTCTCTGTCTCTCTCTCTCTCTCTCTCAAATAAATAAATAAAAATCCTTAAAAAGGAAATCCTGTAGGAACAAGGAACTGTGAAAAGATTAGCTAAGAAAAACAAAACAAAACATTTAAAGATGTAAGTCACTGAAATTAAAAACTCAATAGGTTAAAGAGCAAGTTAAATGCCTCTGAGAGGAGAATGAGTGAGGGGGTGCAGGACAGTCTGAGGAAATCACCCAGCATGCATCACAGCGAAAGAAACAGAAGGAACTCTCTGAGCAGTTCAAGAACTACAGACTAGGATGGGATGAGCTGACACACATCGATAAGCATTCTGGAAGGAAGAGGGAGGAGAGGCCATTTTTGAGAGGTTCATCATTTTTAAGAAATTATAAAAAATATGAATCCTCAGATTGAGGAAGAAGAAGTAGTCCTGAGCAGGAAAAATAAAAAATGAACCCATGGCTATACCTCACTAAAGATCATTTAAAAAGCAAAGACAAAAAGAAAATCTAGAGAGCAACAAGAGAGAAAAGACCAATAACCTTATAAGGCAATGAGCGTCTGACTGATGGCAGGTGTCTAAAGAGCAATAGAAGAAGCCAAAAGACAAGAGAAGGACATCTTCAATATATTGAAAACACATACCTGATAAACCTGATAAACTGCTGAAGAATCATCCCAGAGGTGGGATTTTCATGCAAGTAGAGTGTGCCATTTACACTCATTCACTTGCTCACTCACTATACTTCCAAAGCAGAGAAACTGGACCTAGAAGTAAGGAAAGAGATGTTGCCGGCAATAATGAACAAAGAAATGAGGGAACTCTAGGTACATCTAAGGGAGCATAAACTGTACGGAGCAACACTATATCAATAGATATCACTGGAAGCAAGACAGACCTAAAGGCAAGACAACATGCATGCAGGTTGGTGGAAACAATACAATAACAGTGCAAGGGTCCTGGGGCGCCTGGGTGGCTCAGTCATTAAGCATCTGCCTTCGGCTCAGGTCATGATCCCAGGGTCCTGGGATCGAGCCCCACATCAGTCTCCCTGCTCTGCGGGAAGCCTGCTTCTCCCTCTCCCACTCCCCCTGCTTGTGTTCCCTCTCTCACTGTGTCTCTCTCTGTCAAATAAATAAAAATACAATCTTTAAAAAAAAAAAACAGTGCAAGGTCCTGTGGTTCTTTTATTTTTCAGAAAAAGTATAAAAATGTTGATTTTTAAAAATGCATATTCAACTTTTAAAGAATAGGGATAAACTGTATAACTTCCAAGTAAATAAAAGTTATAGGGAATAACAACAACAAAAAAAAGTTAAAGGGAAAAAAACAATTCACAGAAGACAGGACAAAAATGAAGTTGAGGATTAAAATTAAGCATGATAAAAACAAATATCCAAAAAAGATAGAAGTAAATACAGATTTATTAGTAATCTCAGTTATAAACTGACTATATTTTCCCATTGAAATACAACAATCTCAGATGGGATTTTTTTAATCCAGCCATATGCTATTTTATGAGATGTAGTAAACACTATGACACACACAAAAACAGATGAATGTAAAAAGATGAGAAAATATAGTAGGCAAATATTAATCAAAAGAGCAATTGAAGCTCTACTTACATTGGACAAAATAGACATTATGACAAAAAGCATTATTAGAGTCAATAAGATCATACATGAAGATAATGGAAACAATTCACCATAAAAATATAAAAAATCCAAATTTGTATGTTTTTAACAACACAGTGAGAAAACAGATAAAGCAAAAATCAATAGACTTATAAAAAGAAAATTTAAAAATCCACATCATAATAGAAAATTTTATAAAACCTTACTAAGTAATTGATAAAGTAGAGAAAGAATAGATTAGTAAGGACATGGAACATTTAAACAACACAGTTCACAGGTTTGACCTAACAAACATTTACAGTACACCTAATAATCAGCATCATCTGGCCAGTTTCTGGACAACAAAACTGGCTTCAACAAATATAAAAAATCAATACCCCGTGGACCATTTTCTCCAACCATAGTAAAATAACATTAGAAATCAATAAAAGAAAGAGAGTCAACCTTGCAAATGTATTTGAAAATTCAACACTTGATTGGGGTGCCTGAGTGGCTCAGTCGGTTAAGCGTCTGCCTTTGGCTCAGGTCATGATCCCAGGGTCCTGGGATGGAGTCCCGCATCAGGCTCTCCGCTCAGCGGGGAACCTGCTTCTCCCTTTCCCTCTGCCCCTCCCCCTCCCTCTCCTGCTCATGATCTGTCTCTCTCTCAACTAAATAAATGAAATCTTGAAAAAAAAAGAAAGTTCAACACTAGCAACAGTTTATGAGGTGCAGAAGAAATCATATTGGAAATTAGAAATTATAACCAGGGCGCCTGGGTGGCTCAGTTGGTTAAGCGACTGCCTTCGGCTCAGGTCATGATCCTGGAGTCCCTGGATGGAGTCCCGCATCAGGCTCCCTGCTTGGCAGGGAGTCTGCTTCTCCCTCTGACCCTCCTCCCTCTCATGCTCTCTGTCTCTCATTCTCTCTCTCTCAAATAAATAAATAAAATCTTTAAAAAAAAAAAGAAATTATAACCAAATAATGATGACTACATAAGCTTAGAAACTATAGGATGCACCAAAGAAGCATTTAAAGGGAAATTTATAGCTTTAAATGCTTGTATTAAAATACAAGGAAGAGGGACGCCTGGGTGGCTCAGTCATTAAGTGTCCGCCTTCGGCTCAGGTCATGATCCCAGGGTCCTGGGATCAAGCCCCGCATTGGGCTCCCTGCTAGGCAGGGAACCTGCTTCTCCCTCTACCTGCTCTGCCTGCCACTCCTCCCTGCTTGTGATCTCTCTCTCTCTCATTCTCTGACAAATAAATAAAATCTTTAAAAAAAATAAAATAAAATACAAGGAAGATTGAAGAATCATGAAACAAGAGCCCAATTCAAGACATTATTAAAAGTATAATAGGCTAAAACTCCAATACCATAGAGGGAAGAAAATGATTTTTTAAAAAAATGTCCACTTGGGGAAATAAATGAAATTGAACCTCTACCTCACACTGTGCATAAAAATGAATTCCAGGTGGGTTAAGGACTTAAATGGTGAAGTGAAATCTTTAGTAGAAAATAGAAGTAAACATCTTTCTGAATTTCTGAACAGATTTTTTAAGCAGGAGCCAGCAAGCAGTGGCATTAAAATTTTGATAAATTTGACTGTATCAAACTAAGAATTTATGTTCAATAAACACCTTAAAGAAAGAGCAAAGACGGGCGCCTGGGCGGCTCAGTCGTTAAGCTTCTGCCTTCTGCTCGGGTTGTGATCCCAGGGTCCTGGGATCGAGTCCCGCATCGGGCTCCCTGCTCGGCGGGAAGCCTGCTTCTCCCTCTCCCACTCCCCCTGCTTGTGTTCCTGCTCTCGCTATCTCTCTCTCTGTCAAATAAATAAATAAAATCTTTTTAAAAAAAGAAATAAATAAAAAAGAAATAAAAAAAGAAAGAGCAAAGACAAGTTATAGACTGGGAGAGCATATTTGCAACATGTATAACCTACACCAGATTAGTACCACGAATATGAAGAACGCCTACAAATCAATGAGAAGGACAAACAACCCAATAAAAATGAACAGGAGAAAGAAATGAAGAAGAAAACACATATTAAGAAAAGTTCAATATCATTTGTGAATCAATGACCAAGGGAAAATCAAATTAAGATTGGGAGGAGAATGCTGCCTGGCTGGCTCAGTCTGAAGAGCATATGACTCTTGATCTCAGGGTTGTGAGCTTGAGCCCCCATACATGGGGTGTAGAGATTATTTAATAAAACTTAAAAAAAAGATTAGGGGGAGATTTTGTATTCATTTGATCCACAAAAACTATAGGTCAATAGCATCAGCTGTTGAAAAGGATATGAATCAACAGGATTTCTTATACTTTGCTTCAAAGCGTGATTTTTGGAACAATTGGTATAATTGCATTCCTGGTTATGTCCAGTAAAATATGTCCCAGAGATGGTCTTACTCATGGAATACCAGGGAGCATATATCAGAATGTTGACAGCCACTGTGTTTATAATACAAAAATAACATGGAAATAACCGAATGCCTTTCAATAAGTGAATAGATAACTTATGGAATATTCACCAAATGGCCTACCACATAATGGTGAAAACTGAAGAAGTACAGTTACATGCAGCAACATGGATGAGACACAGCAGCATAATATTGACTTTAAAAAACAAGTCCCAGGGGCGCCTGGGTGGCTCAGTCAGTTAAGCATCCAACTCTTGATTTTGGCTAAGGTCATGATCTCAGCGTCATGAGATTGAGCCCTGTGTTGGACTCCGCACTGAGCATGCAACCTACTTAAGATTCTCTCTCTTCCTCTCCCTCTCCCCCTTCCACTGACCCCCACCACTTGCCCACACGCTCTCTCAAAAAAAAAAGTTCCAGAATATCATGTACTACAAAATGCCCTTTTTATTACTTTAAGAGTACCTAAAATTAAGCAATTACTTTCGGAAATACACACAAATACACAAAGCAAGAAAATGAAAGGCACAAGATCCAGAATCGTGATAGTCAGTTGGAGGAGAAAGCTGAGGGAGGGGAGGAATAAATGGTAGGTGTGAACTGTTGGAGTTGTCCTTTCTCTCATCGTGAGCAGGGGGCTCCCACATGCTTATTATTACATACATAAACCAATGAAACAGACCATGACAGCATAATGATGAGCATCCTGAGCCAAGAATTCTCACTTATCCAATTCTGAGCACCTGAGGTCCATTAGAAAGTTAATAACATAGTAATCAAAGAAATAATAGAATGACAAAACCTAAAAGCTGGTTCTTCGAAGAGACTCATAAAAGAGACAAACCTCGGGGTGCCTGGGTGGCTCAGTCGTTGAGCGGCTGCCTTCGGCTCAGGTCATGATCCCAGGGTCCTGGGATCGAGCCCCGCATCGGGCTCCCTGCTCGGCAGAAGCCTGCTTCTCCCTCTCCCACTCCCCCTGCTTGTGTTCCCTCTCTCGCTGTGTCTCTATCTGTCAAATAAATAAATAAAAATCTTTTTAAAAAAATAAATAAAAATAAAGATAGCAAAGTAGGATTTATCACAGGAACACAATGACAACAGAGCAGTGGGCCTCATCACATGAAGAGATCAAAGGAAGAAATAAAATCATAATCACCTCAATAGATGTAGAAAGAGCATTTGATAACATTTAACACCCATTTGTGATTATGATTATTAGTAAAATCAGCGAGGGAAATTTCCTTAGTCTGATAACGGCCAGCTATCAGAACCTAATGCATGTACCATACATAATAGTGAAACTTTTCAATTATTACCTTTAAAACAAGGAATAAGAATCTTCTGCTAAGGAAAAAGCAAGAGAACTTACAGGTAAAACTAAAAGATCTAATCAGAGGATCCAATCACTTGATAATGAGAAAATGTAAATTTTTAAAAGGTATTAATCCATATAGCAATAGAATCTATAGGTATCTTTGACTAAATAAAAAAGATATATATGAACTTTTATTGTAAAAGTATAAAACTTCAGGGATGCCGAGGTGGCTCAGTCAGTTAAGCTTCTGCCTTTGGCTCAGGTCACGATCCCAGCGTCCTGGGATCGAGTCCTGCATCGGGATCCGCGCTCTGCGGGGAGTCTGCTTCTCCCTCTGCCTCTGCCTCTCTTTCATGAATAAATAATAAAATCTTTAAAAAAAAGTATAAAATTTCATGTAGGATATAAAAGACCTACAGAAATGGAGAGTATACCATGTTTGAATAGTCTATTCAAATCATAAATATAATAGTTCTCACTAAAATAATCTATAAATTCCATGCAATTCTAATTTAAACCCAAACAAGATTTTTCATAGAACCTGAAGAGTTGATCTTAAAATTCCAACGGAAAAGAAAAAAGCCAAGCCTTTTCTAAAGACTGAGATGATAGACTTTCTACTTCACATATCAAATCTCACCATAATGCTACAGAAATTGGAACAATATGATAAATATATATGTCATATATATATATATAAAATCATATACACATACATTGTGTGTGTGTGTGTATGTATGTATATGTGCAAAACCCGTCATCTGACAGAGGTAAAATTATAAGTCAGAGGAGAAATAAATAAATAGTGCTGGGTCAATCAGCTATCTGTATGGAAAAAGATAAAATTAGATTCCTAACTCACATCATCCACAAAAACAAATTCCACACAGATTGAAGACATGAATATGAAAAATAAAACTGGGGCGCCTGGGTGGCTCAGTTGGTTGAGCGACTGCCTTCAGCCCAGGTCATGATCCTGGAGTCCCACATCGGGCTCCCTGCTCAGCAGGGAGTCTGCTTCTCTCTCTGACCCTCCCCCCTCTCATGCTCTCTCTCTATCTCATTCTCTCTCTCTCAAATAAATAAATAAAATCTTTTAAAAAAAAGAAAAAGAAAACTTTAAAATACAGATGATCTTTATGACATTGGGGAGAGGGAATGATTTCATAAACATAGCACAATATGTTCAAACCATAAATAAAGAGACCGATGGCTGAAAACTTCTCTGATAAGAGACAGGTTAATACAAAGTAGAAACACAAGCCACTCAGAGGCAACTTTTGCAACATACAGATAAAAGATTGGTATCTAGACTACGTAAGTCCTAAAATAAGTACAAAAAAAGGGGGGGAGGGTAATGGATATAAGCAAATGATATAAACAGGCAATTCACAGAAAAGGAACATGATGAACAGTCTCGAGCAAATAAAAAGATGTTCAACTTTTCTAGTAATTGGAGAAATGAAAATAAAACAATGAGATACAATTTCACTCTCTATCCATTTAAAATATATTTAAATATGCATTGCCACTTAACAAGATGAATTCAATGAACATAGGTAAATATTTGTCCACAAACATAAGGCACAACCCTCCAATAAAATTACTCACAGTAATTCAACTGCCTTTGCATTTGGCATTAATGTCATACAAGTGAATTTGCTGATGACTAGCAAAAATGACCCCAAGGCCACGTAATCAAGAGTCTCACAACAACAAAGAAACCCTGAGTATACAGGTCAAGGCCAGAGGTTGCAGCTGGCTAGATATGATATTACTTGCCTAATTTTCATTTAGGCATTTGCTATAACAAATAAAATAGTATCTCCTTTGAGTGAGAAGATGAAGAGAAAGAAGAGAAGAGAAGAGGACAGATATTACTTATCACCATTCTGTAACCATGAAATGAAGATATTTCCTGACTGTATGATTAAAAGGAAAAAAAGTCTTTAAAAAGAATATTCATCATTTCTATGCGTTCATCATAAAGCTCTATTTCTGAATTTAAAACATTATTTGGGGGGGCACCTGGGTGGTTCAGTTGCTTAAGTATCTGCCTTCAGCTCAGAACATGATCCCAAGGTCCCAGAATCCAGCCCCACAACAGGCTCCCTGCTTAGTGGGGAGCCTGCTTCTCCCTTTCCCTCTGCCCCTCTTCACCCCCCCCACTTATGCTCTATCTCTCTCAAATAAATAAATAAAATCTTTGGAAAAAAAAACATTACTTGGTATTTGCTTAAGGATCACATTTAGACAATATGGCTTTTGACATATTAAAGTTCTACTGGAAACTAAGACATTTTAATGTTGTTTTAATATCAAAGTAAAAACAAATAAAATAAAAAGTTTTTTGAATGTATAAAGGTTCTCAAAATCAAATATTGGCAAGGGTGTAGCTCTCATAACTGTTGGCAGCCAAGTAAATCAGTATGATTGTAGAGAGCAATTTGTTAGTTCCTAAGAAGCTGAAAATGCAACCCCACAACTAGATGTCTGTCATAGAGAAGCCCTTGCACTTGTGCACAAAGAATCTGGAACAGAGCTGTTCATAGCATTATTCCTAATAATAGCAAAAATGTCTATCAGTAAGGAATTAGATCCCAGTGGAATATTATACAGCAGTTAAAATGAAGAACCAAGAGCAATGCATTACCAACACAGAACTAATCTCAAAATCATATGGTATGTGAAAAAGTAAGTTGCAAAAAGTATGCACAGAATGACACTATCCTGTTTAATTTTTTTTCTAAAAAATACTCTATTTAGTGTATGGCTAGGTATATAGTCAATGAATAAAGATATGCCTAGAATAACATATGTCAACTTTAAAAGATTAACGTATGTCAACATGAGGTATCTAGTTACTTCAGGGAGAGAAAGTGAAAAGGAATTGAGATGGTTGGTTCATTCTGTCACATTTATTTCTTTAAGAAAAAAAAAAATCTGAAACAAATTTTGCATAATCTTCATATTTGCAAAAGCTGGGCAAAATATCATTTAATTCTGCCTTCATGAAAGAGCATAACTTAAAAGGTACTTCATTGAAAACTAGTAACTTAGAAATAGGGGAAATGCAGCAGAGAAAAGCACCATACAAATGAAGATTTATCCTCAAGAATGAGAAGCTTGAGGGTCGGGGGCTGTCATATCTGAAGAAACAGGTGAGCAGGGAGGGGGAAGCAGCAGGAAACCCTATTAAAATATTACCTTCCCACCTTGACATCTCTGAGTGTTCAAGGTTCCAAACTGTGGTTATTAAATGGAGGAGGGCACCTCTTTTTTAACGCAAATTAAAATTATTCTAAAATGTGACTATTATAAAAGTACAACTAATGAAAAGGAATTTTACACCCATTTTGTCCTCTTAAAGGCAGAACAGCTGTTTACATCTTTCCCTGTTCCTTTGCCTCTTTACCATGATACAAACTCATTATACATGGTGTACAATTTTGCATCCTGATTTCTTAACAGTAAAATACGTTGTCCCACATCAGGGGTGGGAGGATGTTCTGTGCACTGCCAGTGTCACCCAGGGCATGGATTTTCCACCCCTGGGTGCCCCGGGGCTGAGTTCCACCCACAGCACCAGCAGCCTGTCCAACTCTGGCGCAGCTTTACAAAGCTGTTTTCCCGATTTCGTGGTTTTAAAAATGGAGCTTTGGTTACTTTGATTACTGGTTATGAACCACTAAAAACCAAAAGGAGATGAGGTGCGAATAAGAGAGAATGAGGAAAGAACAGGTGAAGAGAGGGAGAGCTGGTGCTCCAAATTTAAAGTAGAACTTCATCTTGTGAGATAAGTCCGGAAAGTCTCCTGGGAGCAAGGGAAACCAAGGCCCCCTTCAGGAAGATCTTCTCCCACTCCAGGGTGTTTTATCCAAACAGGACTGCTGCCCTGGAGGTATCCACCTCTCGGGGGGAAAATTAAAGTGAATAGCCACAGTTGCTAATGTCCAACTTTCTCCTGCCCATCCCCCAGACAGAAGAGTTAAACGCCTAGTTTTCCTAATTTGCAACTCTGTGGTCAAGGTTACCAGCTGTGGACCACGCCCCTCTCCAGGTCTCCTCCCTCTGCCTGCCCAGTGGGAGTCCCCCTGCTGAGTGGGAGTGGCCTGGTCTACCCTGATTGCTGTGAAAAAACAAAAAGAAAGCAAGTCTGTAGACTTCCTTGTGTAATGCTTACAAAGTTGAGGGCACCAAATTCATTGTGCAAAAGACAACGATAAATGGTGGTGGCCAATATTCAGATACAGTTTCTCAAACCAAGGTACCAGCTAAGGTGCTGCCCTTTCTCCCTCTCCAAAGAAGCAGAGGGTTCTAACAAGCAACTTAGAAATTCTTGACAGCGACAATACTAATGAGATGCAGTAGTCAGTTGCAAAGATGCATTTGTCTTAAACTCAGGGTTATCCAAAGCAATAAACTAAATTGAAGCTGGGTTCCAGCCTTTTTTTCAAATCTGAAATCCACAATATAGGTAAAGGAAATCGGTGAGAACAAAGGTTTTCAAATCTGAAATCTACAACGCACAAAAGAGGAAATGTGCAAAACATAAGGTTTGGGGCAGAGGGTTTCCAGCACTCTTGCTGGGTTGGTCTTGCTAGGGGACGGGTGGTCATAGAATTATGAAGAGCTTCTTCTGTTAAGATGGACTGAGATTACAGTCCTGTTAGATTCTTCACCTCCAAAATTTCATTTCTATATTTAGTGAAAAATATTTTCCCTTTACTCTCAGGCTACTTGCTCAGCAAAATGAAATTTTTACCCTCCAGAAAAAAACAGTTTCAAAATTATACTCCGTTAATTTGAGGATGAAAACATATCCAATAGACTAAAAACGTTAGTGACATTCTTCGCCTCTGGAGAGTTACTTCGTTTGCATTCACTTCAGACACTTGTGCCAGTGAAGGTATAAAATGTCCCCTTGGTGAAGGGGTGTGACGGGATCATCAGGAGGTTACCTTCCCTCCCCTCTCTGCATAAAGGAAGTTCCCAGAGATTTAACAGTGGAGGACACTGAATGGGAAAGTGAAATTCAACTTCGAAAGAACCTTTCCCACTTGGGCAGTAAATTAAGATTCAGATGAAAAATATGTTCTAAAATTACTCTCATGAATTAAGTGTTAATACACTTAGGTTAAAGAAGTTAAATCAGAGTCATTATATGAAGACCGAACCAAATGGTAGACTGAGCATAAATGCTTGACCCCTTCCAGACAAAATATATATACACATATAAAAATAGTCATATATAGTTGTATAAGATATAGATAGGTAGGTAGATAGATAGATAGATAGATAGATAGATATCAATGAGTGTTGGAAGATGAGTAAAGGAGGGCCACTGTGAATCAGAAATTATGAAGCATCCCTGAAGGGCAGACACAATGGGATGAGAAAGCAACCTCCCATGGAGCAGGTGATGGCTGCCAAGGTGGGAGTGGCTGGGTGTTGAGCCCATAGGCAGCAGTAAGTCATTGTCTTAGGATCAGCCAGAGGTTGGGCCCACCCTCCCCACCTTTGCGCACCCTCAGTTCTGCCATGAGGGCAAGCACTTGGACAGAGGGGCTTTACCATGCCCTCTGCTGGAAGCAGTGGGGAGAAATGGGGTGCCCATATGCACCTGAGACTTGCTTTGGAACTTCCTCCCCAGCAGCAGAGTCCAGTTCCCTCCTTCTCAAGGCAGCTTAGGATAAACAAGAGCATCTCTAAGCAGAACGGAGGAGCTCACACATATCCATACAAACATAACGAAGAATCAATCATCAAAGAGGAAAACCAACACCACAAAAAGGAAGTACCAAAACACCAAACTGCAGCACAGGAGTTCAAGGAAATGAACTGACTAGAGGAAATGTAAGGAGATATTAAAGATAATTAACACACTTGAGGGATAAAAGAGCCTAATGCATCCATGACAAAGGAATAGACTATTAGGAAAGAAGGACCAATGACAAATCTTAGAGACGAACAATATACTGTGAAATTAAAAGAAACACAGCAAGGCATAGACAGACTAATAGAACTGACACTGTTAAAAATCAATTTAATGAGCCTAAGGATCAAGCTGAAACATTCACCCAAAGGTACCAAACCCAAAGAGTTTTACAAGCATTCTATCAAATGTTCATATAATCCCCATGTGGTATGAAATCTTCTTAGAACAAGGTGAGGAGTGTCCCAATTCATTTTCTAAGAGTAGAATGACCTACACACACATACAAACACAAAGTATACACACATAGAGAGCACATCAAAAAATGAGAGAAAAAATCTATAGCACAAATTCCTTTATGAATCAAAGGGTTAAAATCAAAGTAGTAGCCAGCTGAAACCAGCAGTATATTAAACACAGAATACATCACAACCCAATAGGGATCTCCCACCTCCAACCTAGTATTGAGAACATCCCAGGAATGACTGAATGAGTTGACTCAACAAAAACTAGATCTACTATACTAATCCAATTCAGAATGCTAGCAGATTAAAGAAAGTATTATCATCTCAGTAAATGCAGAAAATGCAATTGAAAAATTAAATATCCATTCTTAATAAAAATAATTTGCAAGCTAGGAATAGGAATAAAAGTTCTTAACTCATTAAAAAGTATCAACCAGGGGCGCCTGGGTGGCTCAGATGGTTAAGCATCTGCCTTCGGCTCAGGTCATGATCCCAGGGTCCTGGGATCGAGCCCCGCATTGGGCTCCCTGCTTGGCAGGGAGCCTGCTTCTCCCTCACCCTCTACTGTTCCCCCAGCTTGTGCTCTCTTGCTCTGTCAAATAAATAAATAAAATCTTAAAAAAAAAAAAAAGTATCAACCGGAGTGCCTGGGTGGCTCAGTCAGTTAAGCCTCTGCCTCCAGCTCAGGTCATGATCCCAGAATCTTGGGCTCGAGCCCTGCACTGGGCTCTCTGCTTGGCAGGGAGACTGCTTCTCCCTCTCCCCTGTTTGGGCTCTCTCTCTCTCTCTCTCAAATAAATAAAATCTTAATAAAATAAAAGTTATCAACCAGAAACAGCACAAATATGCTTGACATATGGGAAGTATTCTTCATTCAAGTAGGAACAAGACACAGGTGGCCACACTATTCACCATTCCTGGCTAACATTGGGCTAGAGGAACTACGTTAAGAAAAAAATAAGAGGTCATAGTACTGAAAAGCAAGAGACAATCCTGACAATATTTGTAGGTGATATTTAGAATACCTAGAATATATGAGAATCAGCTATAGTAAAATAGTTTAGCAAGATTGCTAGCTAACACACCAATATGTAAAATCAACAGTATTCTTATGAACTAGAAAATGTCTTTTTAATGTCATTTACTATAGCAACCAAAACCGTAGGATAATTAAGCATAAATGTAAGATGTGCATGACCTTATTATAAGTGAAAGATATAGTGGAATTATGTCTTCATAATAAATATGTACTAAAAATGGAATAGGGCGCCTGGGTGGCTCAGTTGGTTAAGCGACTGCCTTCGGCTCAGGTCATGATCCTGGAGTCCCTGGATCAAGTCCCGCATCGGGCTCCCTGCTCGGCAGGAAGTCTGCTTCTCCCTCTGACCCTCCCCCCCTCTCATGTGCTCTCTCTCATTCTCTCTCAAATAAATAAAATCTTTAAAATAAATAAATAAATAAAAAATAAAAATGGAATAATGTCTTATTCATAGATGAGAAACTCAAGATCATAAACAATCCTCCCCAAATAATCTGTATAAATCATTACAATTTTGAAAACGAGAATCTAAATGTGACAACCTGATCCCCAAATTTACATGGAACCAGGAACTAAGGCATTTTTGGAAGATGAGGGGAATCATTCTACCATATGAGAAACAATTATAAAGCTACAATGATTAAAACAATGAGTTATTGGCAAAGTTAGCTAAGTGGACCAATTTAACAGAATACAGAGCCCAGAAATATTTCCATAATTATATGATAGTTTGATATAATCATAGAGATAGCTTCACAAATCAGAGGGAAAGGATGGGCTATTTTTTCTAGAGGTGTTGGAAAAATAACTATCCATGTGGAATTTACAAGAAAATTTGAGAATGTAATCATGACCTCAGATTAGGAAAGGGACTCTTAAATAAGGAAACAAAACATAGAAAAGACTGAATTTGACTATACTTAAATTTAAAACTTCTATATGATAAATGACATCATATGCAAAGTAGGTACATGGATGTTCTAATTCTCCACATTTTTATGTAAGAAAGATCCCCAACCAAAACTAAAAAACTATAAAATACCTAGGAATAAGCCTAATATGAAATGTGGCAAGACCTTTATGAAGAACATTATTAAAATTTTATCCAAGAATATAAAATACTTTAATGAGACCTATCATGATCCTAATGTGAAAAATTGTATTAATTTGAAGAAGTCTATTGTCCTCAATGAATAAACGAATGCAATCCCAATCAAAAGAGCAACACAATCTTAGTGACACAATAAACTGATTCTAAGATTTACCCAGAACAGGAAATACACAAGACAATGGGGGCAGAGGCCGGAAGGACTAGGAACTTGCCTGTAGATACCAAAACATAGTTCAAAGTCAACAGTGAAGAGTGTGGTTGGTAGAACAGGTATCTGGATCCATTGTCCAGGAAGAGACAACTTAGCATATGATAACCTTGGCATTTCAGATGGGTGGAGAGAAGAATGAACGGAGAAAAGAATGAAGAATGAAAAGCTTCTAATAATTGGGGGCAATCGCCTTTTCATTTTTGTTTGGGGGGGAGGGATCCTAAAAGATTTATAACCCAATTGTAAAACTAGGCAAATGTGATGTGAGCAGGCAACACTCAAGATCTACAAATGGCCAAAAACATGCAAGTGTTTGGTTGTATAAGTAATCAGAGTAACTGAAGTTCAAACAAGGTCTTTTCAACCGTTAACATTGGTTAAAAACAAAACAAAAACAAAAACCTCCCGAGACTGATTGCTGGTAAGATTGTGGAGAATGGGTCCTCTTATGGAGTGTAAATGGAAGGAAGCAGTTTCACTACATCCATTAAAATTAAAAATCTGTCATTTTTTTCAATTATGTAGAATTTAAGAAACAAAACAGATGAACATAGGGGAAGGGAAAGAAAAAGAAGACGAAAACAGAGAGGTAGGCAAATCATAAGAGACTCAACTCTAGGGAACAAACTGAGGGTTGCAGGAGTGGAGGGGCGTGGGGGGATGAGGTAACTGGGTGACGGGCATTAAGGAGGGCACTTGAAGTAACAGGCAAAGCTGGGCATTGTATGCAACTGATGAATCACTGAATTCTACCTCTGAAACTAATAATATAGTGTATGCTAATTAAATTGAATTTAAATTAAAAAATTTTTTAAATTTTTAAAAATCTATGTCATTTTTAATCCAGCAGTTCCATGAATGTAGAGCCATAATTTCAGGGATGAAAAGATGTCTTGCATATAAAAAAGCTAGCTGCAAAACAGTAAGGATAATATAATCCCATCCACGTTAAATCACACCTATAAAACAAAGCTACTTCTGTAATAAAGAGACTCCAAAAGACAGTGGTTTTAAGCAAGTCAGGAATTTATTTTGCTTTTAAGTAACAGGTAGAAGGAAAGCAGTTCAAGGCTGGCAGGCCAGCTTCTCCAGCCTCAACACACAACCTCTGTAGCTCCCATATCACTGCTTAAGGTCCCCCCAGAATCTCAGCCAGCAAGAGGCTGAGATTATTTAAGAGCCCAATCTGGAAGTTCCACTCACATCCCACTGCCCAGTCACGGGGCCACAATTAACTATCAGGGAGGCAGGGAAGCCGAGTCTTCACCTGCCAGGCGTCCAGGTAAAACTCCAGAAACTCGTCAGTAAAGGAAGAAGGGGGAAATGCTGTGACAGCAGCAATCTCTGCCACCATGTATTTGCAAATACATGGAAAAACAGCCGGGAAGAATAAATTCACACTAATTATAGTCCTTATCGCTGGAATAGGAACAAGAACAGTGAGGAGACAGTAATTGCCTGAAATTTTTTAAACGGTGATAGTATATTCACGTATGAACTAGGAAGTTTTAAAATTTCACAAAATTTTAAAATCCTTTATTGTAGCTTGATACCAATATAACACTTAACGGTAAATACATTAAATCTGTCTACATTGTACAAAGCTTTTAAAGTTCCAAAAAGTAGATTCTATCTAAACAAATAAGTTACTCTCTATTGTTAAAAATATGAGTATCCTCCTCGAAGCCTCTCTACCTGGGAGGCATGATGACAATGCTCATAGATGTCCACACTGAGAAACAGGCAGGACAGGGATCTGCCTAAGGTCCTAGCTTGCCAGTGGCAGAGCTGAGACAAGAACGAGAGTGAGGACCACCCTTTTACTGCATCATAATTTTAATGGCATTTTCTATCTGATGAGAAGGCTACAACTGCTCTCACTCTCGAGGCGCCTGGGTGGCTCAGTCGGTTAAGTCTACCTTTGGCTCAGGTCACGATCTCTGGATCCTGGAATCGAGCCCTGCATGGGGCTCCCTGCTTAGTGGGGAGTCTGCCTCTTCCTCTCCCCTGCTCATGCTCTCTAATAAATAAAATCTTTAAAAAAAAAAACAAAACTTCTCTCAGTAGAGTTCAGATTTCAGAAAGAAAGATAATGAACTGCATTCAATCTAAGAATAAGGGGGAAGCAATTTTCTTACAGGCTAATTACAAAAAGAAAAAGAAAAAGAGAACTTCCCAGAAAAAAAACTGTCATGAGTTTTGACTCCCTTCTGAGCCAAATTCTCAAGTTTAGGATTTATTGAGCTGTTTAAAAATCCCTTCTATGACTTCTAGATAATGATAGCAGACTGAAGAAAATAATAGAATCTTTTTCCTCTAATATATAAATCCCTCTAAAAACAGAAAAAAATGAATAAGCCAGAATTCCAAAAAAAAAAAGGCAGCAGAAAATCCTGGTGGGAATCATAACTCTATGACATCTCCTGCCTACAGGGAGGGATTCTTTGGCCCGAGCTATTTAACAAAATCTCCGAACAGAGGGGTAAAACACAAATCCTCCAACCAGAGCTGCATGGTGCCCAGCAGAGGCTCTTCCCAACCCCCAAACCCAAATCCCTTCTCTCTGGGTCACAGGGAAGAGCATACAGATATGGACAGAGCTGCTCACTTGTAACATAAGCAAGATGTAAAGAAATAGCATGGGAGGAAGGCAAGCATGACACAGAAAAAGCAGAGAGGAAAACAGCATGCGATAGAAAACAAACCCAAGAAACAAACTGCATTGTGACAGCTCTAGAAGAAATTTAAGCAATGTAATGAATTTAAGAAAACCAGACTTCAGTGCTGAGATGATAAAACAACAAAGAGAAGGAAACAAGAAAATCAAAGCTAGGAAAACAAACTGAGGATCAAAACGACACCATCACAGAACTATAAACACAGAAGCAACAGCCAGAAAACAGCTGAAAACCAAATGTCTAGAACAGGAGAGTCACAGGGAATGCAAAGGACAAAGAGAGGTGAAAACAACTGGACAGAAGATAATACATAAGGAGAACAATGGTGCCCAATACAAAGTAATCAGCATCCTTAGAAAAGCAAACAATAAATAAAATCAGAAATGCTCAAAGTCATCTCCCAGCGCACAAGAGCAGAGAGCGGGACACAATGGTGGTCACTACACTGTAATCATGGCTTATCAGCTGTGGTCTGGAGTGACGTTTCTGTGCATGTGTGTGTTGGTTATTTTATTTGTACTCACTTTTGGTTCTGCTTAAGATTTGTGTTAAGATAATATATTTTATTTTCCTAAAACCAACAGTCCCCATAGGGGGGAAAAAGATGCCCTTTGCTTAAAGGTAAGCCAATATAAGCTGAGTACACTACAACCTTCTGCAAGTACAGGTCTCATCATTTATTACCAAGCTGTTTCATGCTTTACTAATGAAAAATACCTGCCGATTTACAGTACCTTAAAAGGAAGACTATTTAAAGGCAATTAATATATTCAAAAGACAGTAAGTCTCATTTTTTTTATGGGTGGCAAGTGATAAATTTAAACGTTTAAAAGCTATGCACCAAAAATAAGTATCTGCTATCAGATATTGGTGAACTAATTTATTGAACAGGTCTCACTGAATATAAGACATGTTTTTAGCACCAGTAAAAATAATTTTTGAGATTTCTAGTCTACAAACATCTACATGAGCAGTAATGTGCTCCCTGACGGCATCTTTTGGGTAAAGGAACAAATGTGATCCAAGGATTAACTGTTAGGTCCCTGATTTTGCAACATAATTCATAGTGTCAAAATAAAGAAATCAACCCAAGTATTTTTAAAACTTTTAAATTTTAAAGATGAATTTCTTCTTCCTTAAAGTTTTAAATTATGAGGTAGATATCATTCAAAGTAAACATCAAATGCAGCCAACTTCTGTTGACGAACATGATTATTAAACCTATAATTAATAGAAATTTCCATTAGGAAATTGAAAGTTTAAAAAGTAATGTTGATCAGCAGTATTCTGGCTTAAGTTTCCATATTCCTTCACCACTAGAAGTCCTATGAAAAGTGCAAAGATTTCGCAACAGTTCTCGAAAGACACAAGACTGTGAGGCTGATAACTTGGATTCGAACTCCTGCAGTATCTCGCGAGTGCTGGCCTGGCCATCAACACGGGCCTGAAAAGCAATGAAGTTTCTCATTTCCACCAGTAGGTCATCATGTTCGGTGGTGGAGGATGGTGGAGCAGATGCCTCTTGGTGCGCATTTTCACTTTCCAGCCGCTCTGGCAGAATCAGGTGGTTCCTAGCTCTCATTTTAGCCAACAGTAAAGACGAAGAGAGGGACCCGGGTGAAGACTCTGCATCTTCCACTTTTCCACTGAAGTGCTCAGAAGCATTATCCTTTCCATCCTTTCTTGTGACACCATCCTGGAGAAAGAAGACCACTGCAGTGACACGTCAGCTTCTAGTTCACACTCCCATTACTTCCCCAAAAGCCCTGAGGAGCCATAAACGAACACTCGAGCCCAAGGCAATGAGGCTGACAAGAAAGAATGAGATCGCCGAACAAAAAGGGAGGGGGCAAGTCAAGCACTGAAATCCACCCACCGTTAAAGAACATTTCTGAAAACACCCAAATCCCCCAAACTGCACTCTTCACTTCATCACCATTCTATGTGTGTATGTGGGCAGGGCAGGGGGGGGACACGCAGGCAACAAGCCTCCCTTTGGTGGGAGAGCAGGTTCCAGGAGGTGCGGCTTCCACGGGCTTCTCCCGTTCTTCCTCCCAAATCCACCCTGATCTAGGCACTGCAGGACAAGGAACAACTGCAGAACTGTGCTTCCTTCTCTTCACTTTTAAATCTTTTGACTCTTCCCACTTTACGCCTCATGTGAGTTGCCCTAGAACAACAACACAAATCTAACTTTTTTTCACATCCCTACTGCTAAAAGAACATAACATGGGAAGTCAAAAAAGGTTCTCTATTCCAAATGTGTTCATATTAATCTAAAATAGGAGTCTGAACTTGGGAGTCTTCAACTTTTATCAGCAACATAACCCTTGACCAGAAAAGACCCAAGAGAGAGCACTGCATAACAGAGATTGGTCTAATCTTTACTCAGTGAAGCACTCAAGGCGCCCAGGGGGTCACAGGACAGGGAGAGATGGGCACAAGGTTCCAGCAGCTAGTAAATTACACACAACATTCGAGGGGGTTTTCTCAACCTTCATTTTAGAGGGTAGTGCCCTCTGGAGCTGGTACTTCACCTCTGGATGGAGCAGGCTGCATGGGCAGCAACTCACATCACCTATCCCCTGTGTTAATTTTCTCGGGGCAAAACAGAGATTCTGCTACAGATTTGAGTTTAAGACTCTGTCTTTTACAAAGTTGGCTGGTCCTTTTAGCTTCAAATGAAAATGCTTCATTAATCAGAGCCTACAAAACAAATACCAGGTGTCATTATGCCAGTGTTTTACCTCACATCCGAATCAGGTTAAATTTTCATGGCAATTCAATCACGCAAGTCTCAGACATGAAAAGCAGCTAGGCTATCATATTACCTGGCATTTCTCCTTTGAAGATGTTGAAGAAGGATGCTGCACAGAGAAGCTGGAATTCCTTTTCTGACCAAATCTACTCCTAAGTAAGGAAAAGAATCACAGTAGATAGAATGTTTGCTTTTGTGACTTAAGAGATGAAAATGCCCTTTCAACAATTTAATCTTTTCCTGGAAAAGTTTTCTTCTGCAAGGTTATTCTTTCATAGCCATGACACTCATCCCCTTCAATTTTTCTACTTTACTCTCCTAGGAAGTAACTGATGCATCTCAAGCAAGAACCACTCAATATCTTGTTCAACATATGATGGAAACTATCCTCAAATTCTAGGTAGGAAGATTATTCTAAACCAGTATACCAAATAGCACAGTCATTACTGATTGCGGAACACCAGCTAATCATCTCATTAAAGTGTAATCGCTATTCTGTATCTCTTATTTTTAACATCAACTCTTAAACAAAACAGATCATGTCTCCTTCCCCCGAAAATTCAGCTTCGGAAAGCAGGGAACAATGTAAAGGAAGAATGTAAGATTATATGTCTTTCCCCAAGTCCTGCAAATCTAGCCGACCCAATCCCTCCCTGAGAGATTTTCTACCACGCCTGCCCTGGCTCTATTCCTAGCCTAGACTGTATGGCCTCCTCCCATGCAGGGCAGAGCAGTAATCTCTTACTTTGTCCCTGCTGGTGCACCAGAAACCCCCCGGTGGCCCGTCCAGGTGGGAACACCAGACGCCGCTCCCAGACACTGCTGGCGGGAGAGCCTCAGTGCTTTCAGGGCATCCTGGGCCACCCGGTTGGCCTCGGCCTCCACCAGCACATAATCCGGATTGGCTCCATCCATGATGGCATCGTGTTTCATGACACTGTGCACACCGACTAGCAAGAACAAAGGAAACCGTGACATATTGTTTCAGTTTGTACACAATTACATTTTTCTTCTGTATAGTCTAGTATGTTGTGGGTAGAGAAAAAATAATGAACACTTTCAGCTATTTGCCAAGGTGACTATCATGACCCAGGAACTTCACAAATGCCGTTGCCACTCACCTTCATCATTACCCTACAAGGTAGGAACTACTCACTACCCGTTTTATAGTAATTGAAGGATAATGCCTTTGTCACCGCAACTTCAACATCCCTGCTATCTGGAAAATTTTAAAACCTCTTATTAATCAATTCTTTATTGAAGGGAAAAATATGAAAATATAAACCAGAATTATAGAATTTTTAAAAACTAATGATCATGAAAATGCTACTTATCAGAATTTAATGCAGGTATCAGTGGAAAATTCACAGCCTTAAATATTTATACATCAATAGAAATGAAAGAATAAAAACAAATGCATTAAATTTCCAAGTCAAAGAGTCTTATAAAAATTAAGCCAAAAAAACTCACCGAAACACAACAACAAAAGCACAAAGAAGTAATAAAGATAAAAGCAAAAACTAATGAGGTAGAGAACAACCATAGATCTAATTAATAAATTAAAATGCTGGTTTATGTTTTTAAGAAAAATCACAAAAGAGACCCCTAGCTTAACCTGACCAAAAAAGGGGTGGAGGAAATATACAAAATTAGAAATGACCAGGGAGAAATTATCTTGAAACAGAAACAAATTTTTAAAAACCTGTTACAAGAATATTTTCAATGCCTCTGTGCAAATAACCTTGAAAACTAGACAAAAGAGATCATTTCCTAGGAAAACAGAAAAAAAAAAAAAATTACCAATAAACTACCTTACAAAAAGGTATCAGGCCCAGATGGTCTCTTTCTGAAATGCCGTACAGAAACCTGGCCTTCCCGCACCGAGAACCACGAACAGTGATGTCTGGTAACTCGGGGCCATCACACTGTGAACCCAGTGAGTGCCAAGGCCTGAACAAGACGACACCCCCAGGGATGACAAAGCTATGCAGGACTGCCTATCCTCTCCGGTTCTGAGCAACTGTTGAGTCTGCCTTCCTGAGTTTTCTCCCTTGATGTGAGCGAGCAAGCTTTCCTACTTCCAGAGTGCCTGCCCTGGCCTGCCCCTGCCTCTCCCCCATGGCTGTTACTTTAATCTCCTATGGTTGGAAAATCAGGTAAATACACCACGTACAAAAACTTCCTATCACCGTTCAGTACTACAAACCTACTTAAAGCACTGCACCCCTCCTGTGTGTGGTTGTAAGTCAAGTACTGTTGTTCTCCAGAGTTTCAAATTCCTCTAGGTCTTCAAAAAAGAGAGGTGAATACGATTTTCAAAATGTCGATACATTTCAAATCTGAATTTTAGAAGAAAAGATACTTCCAGTTGAGAGCCCACTCTGCCCTGTGAGTCAAGGCTGCCACTGCTAGCAACAGCCTACTCCTCTTCTGTTCCTAGCACACCTGTGGCAAATTCAGTAAAAAGATTACCTGACTTTTTGAAAAGCTTTTCCAAGACATAATCATCATTGCTCTGTTCACTGGTCTCACTCTCGTTTTCACTGTCCCGCTTCCGGTACCGCCTTTTCTTCACGAGGTGTGGAACTCGAGTTCCTTCAAACTTGGCATCTCTGGGATGCTTAGGGCTCTTCGGCTTCTGTGTTGGCCTTCGATGCTGCTCCAAGGGCTCTTCTTCCAGTGCACTATGTTTCGTTTTTGACTTGTGCTTAGAAAAATTACTTTCCGATGGCTTATTCTCCCAAAGAGGCTCTATCTGAGCCTGGCAGCTTTCTCTTCTGTCGGGAAGACCCTGCTTTTCATTGATGCTTTCCTCACTAGACAGCCCATCCATTTTGCTGATTCTCAGAGAATCTGAACAATCCCCATGTCCACTAATCACGGATGATTCCTCTAGTCTAGACACTGTGTTCATGTCTTCTCTAAGCCCGTCACTGCCAGGTGGAGTCCTAGGGGGCTGGGGGGCATCTTTCAAAGGATCACATGGATCAGAAGTTACCGCATTCACTTCAGCTCCTGTAGCTGTAGATTTCTCTTCAGATGATGTGGCCTCGTTTGTGGATACATTAGAATCAGGAAACTTTTTGCATATTGGAACATTATGGTCTGCTCCAAAAGCCGGCGGAAGTTTTCTTTTTAAATGGAGCTTGGGAGCCTGAACTTCTGAGCCAGTTCCTGAAAGGGGAAAAACACGCTCAAGTTACATGACATAATTCTTCTGTACTTTATTATTTTAAGTGAACTTATTTTATGTAATACCTGCAAAAATAGCACTTGTTTCAGTACTCTGGGATGCGTCAGGACTCGTCAGAGTGAACAGCTCATAAAGATCATTGGACTTGAAAAATCGCCTTTGCTTCGGATCTTTCAGCACTCTGTTTGTCAGAAACTGTTTGAAAATTTGTCTAAAGAGATAAAAATTAAACTGGTATAAAACAACGTTTAGCTGCACCTCGAAATCCTAGTTCTAAAACAATATGAAAGATACGATAACTGTAGCTGAACAAATGTCTAAATCATCCCCAAGCTTTTCGCCTTGGAAAATTACAATTCAGAAAGTACATAAAATATCGGGTGGTCTCCCATGCTTGACAGAATTTAAATCACAAAGAGTATCTTATTTATACCCAGTGAGCTTTTTCAATCTCCAAGATCCATCACATGTCAGGAATCACCTTTCTACATACAATCATGTGACTCACAGCCTCTCTGAGCTGGAAAGAGCTGGATTCCGGGACTCCTGGGTCCCCTGCCCGGCCCTTCTCAGAACCCTTCTGTGATGGGATTCTGGAAACGCTCTTACCTGGCCTTTGCAAAGCTTTCCCTTGGAGCCATCTCACCCACCTTCTGCCTGCTGATTCACACTCTAGCTGAAGCTCCGCACCATTGTCACTCCTGCCCACACGCCCCCACAAAGCAGTCCTGCTCCCCCTCCCCCCACACCTCCCCACCCCAAGGCTAAAACATGTCTAAGAGGAAGCTCTCCCTCACAGGACACAGCTCGTCTCTTGCCTTCTCAGAATAAGGCCTTGAAGAACACACACCTATCAGGGAGTGGCCCAGTGCATGGTGGAAAGCAGGGAGCCTCCCTTTAAGAGAGGGGGTGCAGTTCAAGAATAAAGTCTTCGGCAGAGGAGGGGGAGAAGGTGGCCGTATCTCCACCCCACTGTTAAAGGGACCCTTGTCTATACCCCAACTCGTTGTACAGAGAGATGGAAAAAGAAGAGGTGTCCTAGTCAACCTCTCCCTCGGGGGCATCTGAGTCAAAGACCACCAGGCTACCCACACTGATCACAGCTGCATGGTGTGGGAAAATTCCCATATGTATTTCAACGTTGTCACTTCTTAAAATCTTTCTGAAAAAAAGATGGTACACTATAGAAGGTATATACATTTCTCTTAAATAAAAATTAAGATGAAGTTTATACATAAGCAGTCTCTGATGTTTAATAAGGTAGAAAAATGATCAGGTTCAGAGACATTTTTTAAAAACTCACAATAAATCATCTAAGCTTAATGAGAACGAAAAAATACAAAAAGGAAACAACAAAACCCCCTCACATATCCTTTAAGTTACAGTAACTATTGCTCTAAGATAAAAACACATTTTTAAAGCAATACATTTAAAACCTTCCCAGCTCAACCCGGGCGGCGTCCTTCTACAACTACTTCGTGTACACGCAGCAGCCAGGAGAGCAGTCTCCGGTCACGGAACGGGCCGCCATCTGTACTGACCGGTGGTAAATCTTTTCTTCAATGGTGCCCGCAGTCAGCAGCCTGTACACCGTCACTTGCTTCCTCTGGCCTATCCTCCATGCGCGCTCCCGGGCCTACGGCAGAGAGATGCATTTCAACAAGCACCCTTCCCGGTGACAAGCGCTTTCGAAAAGAAACAGAGACAGCCGGCTGCTTCCTCCCCCTGCCAAAGCCAAAATTCTGCCTAATGACACTAAATACACCTCAGGCCCATTAAGGAAGATAAACAGGCAGGTCCCAAAGATAGATTGAGCCACCTCTACGTGAAAAACAACGTGTGTTGTAACTTTGCACTCTCTTTGTACCCTAGATGTAGCGATGCATGCTACAGATAAAACTGCTGAAGATTCTTCCTCCATGCTGAGGACTAGGCAACAACCAAGATGGGAGCTCCATGAGGAAGCTGACAGGGGCACCAAAGGCCCCTCACAAGGGCTGGCCACTCAACTGTCTGCCACTCGCACGCTCCTTTACCTGTGTGTCTGTGCTTGGGTTCCAGTCAGGATCATAGATGATGACTCTGTTTGCCCCCGTCAGGTTGACTCCTATGCCGCCCACCCGAGTGGTCAGAAGAAACACAAATATGGATGTGTCCTAGAGTAAGACGCACAACATTCAGTATGCACATTGAAGACTGGTGACAGCTCTACCCCTGTCTTTACATATTCTACACATGGAAACCTCTTCCAATACAAAGGATGGGTTACGTCCTAGAGATCGCTGGTCAGTTGATACCATCTCACAGCTCCTGTTTTTAATACCAATTATATTGGCGGTATCTCAGAGTTGGCTTTTCAAGAAGGAATATACATTCTTTGTTTACACACACACACACACACACACACACACACACACACACACACTCACTCACTCCAGGAATGCCCAGAGTTAAAAGAGGAAAGTCTCCCTCTACCCTCTGCCCATCCCCAATGTAAGCAGGGCTCAGGTGGGTGAGGCTGTTCTTCTTCCTTCCTCTGCACAGAGTAGCACTACTTGGCTTTACTGTTAAATTCACTTGTTACCTCATTATATCTTGTAATCAGTGGTTGTCTTGAAGCTATTGCAGTGGTACCATCCATCTTGAGGTAAGAATACTTTTGAGCTCTAAGGAATACTTCAAGTATGTCCAACATCTGTTTGGGAGAGGGGGAAGGGGATAAGAGTTTAAAAATCAAACACACACCTCCAGTGAGGTCCACATTTGTCTAAACAGTCACACCTTCCCCAACAGGCTTAAATTAAAAGGGGCTTCTTGCTTTGAGGCAGATAAATATAACTACTACGGGAGTATTTTTGATATTTCCCTACTGCTAATTCTTACAGGGCATCTATCTAAGTTCAGACCCAAATCTGCTCACACCCTAGAATCACATGGTAAACCTTTTACAAAAGCCAACTTCTAGGCACCAACTCTAGAGAAAGATCCAAGCTCCCAAAGAGATTTGCAGGCTGCCACCTCAGTATCAGCAGGTGAATTTGCTTTTAGAATCATTTTAGATTATAGCCCATTTTCTTAATAACTTGTTATAAGGCTTAACCAAATTGTGTCTTGTATGAGGTCTGTATACTCACTTGTCTTGACTGAGAAAACAGCAATACTCGTTGACCCTGCCTGTGCCATATTTTCAACAAGGACTCAACTACTATCATTTTCCCAGAGCGTTTCCAGTATCCAAACTGATCTTCTTCTAGTTCATCATCTGGAATACCTTTAGGATTCTTTGGGCCTCCAGAAAAGAGATCAGGGTGGTTGCAGATTTTTCTTAGGGCTACAAGTCCAGAGAAAATCTATGGTATAAAAGAATTACGTGCATTTGGATTATGCCATGTAAAATAACATTCACTTTGAAAGGAAGGGAAGAATGCTATTCAATATGTAACACAGATTAAAAAGTAATTCCTGGGGTGCCTGGGTGGCTCAGTCAGTTGAGCATCCACTCCTGATTTAGGCTCAGGTCATGATCTCGGGGTCATGGGAACGAGCCCCGCAACGGGCTCTGCACTCAGCACGGAGTCTGCTTATCCCTCTCCCTTTGCTCCTCTCCCTGCCCATTCCCTCTCTCTCTCTCTCTCAAATAAATGAGTATTTTTAAAAATCTTTAAAAAAAAAAAAAAAGTAATTCTTCACCAGCTTCTTAGCTTCCTCCCTATTCTCAGCATATTAGGAGCTAGAAGAAATCAACCTTCATTCATCTTTTCTTGATAAGTTCTCTAGAAACAAAAACATATCTGCATGGGAAATACACAAATGGGAAAGATATGGGGGTGGTTCACGCAGCAGAAGGGCACAGGAGATCGGGAGTGCCTGCCCTCCAGGCCCCAGCAGGAGGGCATCCTTCACAGTTTTCCAAGTATGATTCAAATCAAGCTCATGAGTACAAACGCTCAAGGAGAAAAGATAAACCGTAAGTTAAGCCAATAATCAAAGAGTATGGTAGTTCTAACTAGCAAACAACAGTTAAACAAATAATAAAAAAGGTGAACAAATCAGGAATATTTCAGAACTCCCCCAGAGTCATCTGTAACTCCTCTGCCTCTAGATCTGTGCTTCCAATACAGTGGCCACAAGCCACAGGAGGCTAGTCTAAACTGAAATGTGCTGAAAATGTAAAATAACCAATTTTGGAGACATAGTTTTTAAAAAAAAAAAGGTACACTATCTCATGTATTAAAATGACATTTTAGATAGAGCAGGTTAAATAAAATTCATTACCAAAATTCTCTTTACCTTTTTTAATATGACTATTAGGACAATTTAAAATCACACATGCAGCTTACATTCTGTATCTACAGGCCAGTGCTAATCTAGACCACCTAAGGCTTCACAACTTGGAGGCACGTAAAGGGCAGATTTAGGAGAGATGAATAAATGTGAATGATTTAAGAACCTCTAATAGAGGCCAATGATTGATGAACTAAAAGAAATGGTGAGCCATGGCTAAAAGAACTGAAATGACTTCCTCTGGAAGAAGCAGCGTGCAGACATGATGGGACACAGGCAGCCATGCCTCCCGCACTCATCTCTTTATCAACCTCTGTTTATAGGGAAGTGTGTTTCAGAGAGTAAGATGCTTGCTACTCAGCGGTACCTCCCATGAGGACAGACCCAAGGCTAAGGAAGTTTTATGTGTCTAATAAATAGAACACAATTTACACTTTAAGACCCTGAAGCACAGAGAAACTGAATAGTTCATATGGAGCTTCAAAGTATATGCTGATATAAACCTACCACATATGCTTATCAAACAGACCTTTACCAACATCTATTGCTGAGTATTGCCAATAATGCTGTTACTATTATTGTTAATAATAAAATGTTATTTTGTTATTACTTACACAAACATTTATAATAATAATTCTTCCTTCAGGCCCCTGCTAGCCCCAGCAGTCGGGGTCACTTCCCTGCGTTCTGCATAGAACCAGACATCGGTGCAGGACTCACCACTACAGACCCTGCGTCTAGCACTACTCTTCTGCTAGACCACGTGACGTGGGGTTCAAGTGTAACCATGCTGCAATGCAGACAAAAGGAAGTGTGCTCAAATGTAACTGCACGTTCCCTTACTTCTGGCTTTGAATTAAGAGATGGTTCACACCCAAGTGTTTCCAAGAGGTAACTGTGAAACATGACTGGTACTAGCTTCCTTTCCTCCCCCGCTTCCCTGCTCTACAATTCATTTCTTTTTTTTTTTTTTTTGAAAGATTTTATTTATTTATCTGACAGAGACAGATACAGCGAGAGAGGGAACACAAGCAGGGGGAGTGGGAGAGGGAGAAGCAGGTTTCCCGCGGAGCAGGGAGCCCGATGCGGGGCTTGATCCCAGGGCCCTGGGATCATGACCTGAGCCGAAAGCAGACGCTTAACGACTGAGCCACCCAGGTGCCCCTACAATTCATTTCTGACCTGCATATCTCCATTGAGAATTCTGTAAACTTCTTTGGAATCGATAAAATTTTGGTAGACTTTATGTTGTTCCTCTGTAAGACGGCAGAATAAGACCTATGGGGGTAGGAAAAAAAACAACAACAACCCAGAGAATTAAAATAATTAAAACATCAACAAAGTCTTCTAATCAAAAAAGTACAATGTATACAATTTTAACAATGCACCTCTTATTTTAAAAAGCCAAAATGGTGCCCCATCTCAGAGCTAAACAAAGACACAGTTACCCCTTCTCATCAGCCCCTCCACTTCTGCCATCCATCCACCTCCTGGTCCCCACCTACTATCCCAACAGTCCCCCGATACTGGCTTCCTTCCCACAACCAAGTTCAGGACCAGATGCACAAGCCCTCCTCCATCCTAGCCTCCAAGTGCTCAGACTGTCTCACCGCCCATGCCACTCGCCCATACTTCACTTCAGCACACCTGACCAGAGACCCTATCCTGGAGGCCAAAGCACAGGTCCATGAGTTTACGAGACCTGTCCATCCTCCCAGCCCGATTGTGCCTGTTACTCCATGCCAGAATGTTCCTTGACTTTCTGCCTCTCAATCCTCCTCTTTCTTCATGTCCACTCTATTCCTTGGCTAGTCATAAACCCAAGACATTTTCCTTCAGCTATCCCTTTGCCACCCACTACATCTGCCTTGTAAACTTCCAAATGAAGACTGACTCAAACACCTGCCTTTTCTACTCCTTTTATGCTAAGTGCTGAGCGCTGCTGGAGAACCTCACCCATCTGGGCAGTGTCTTGCTCCTGGTCTCGGGGAGAATTCTGCAGGCACTCCCTGCTCAGCCCCTTCTGTAAACCCAGAATGGCTGTGACAACACTCCTCATTCTCCCCAAGCCACCTACTGACCTACCCACCTTTGATTCAATCTCTACTTTAAAAAAATCAAACGGACACCTGGGTGGCTCAAAACCTTAAATGCCTGCCTTCGGCTCAGGTCATAATCCCACGGTCCTGGAATTGAGCCCCTCATCAGGCTCCCTGCTCCCTCCCCATGAGGAGTCTCCTTCTCCCTCTCCCTCTGCCCCTACCCTCCCGGCTCGTGCACTCTCTGTCTCAAATAAATAAAAATCTTAAAAAAAAAAAAACAAAAACAAAAACACCCCACACACAACAAATGAAAACATCAAAAACTGAAACCAAAGCTATCAGTCATGATTCCCTAATTTTCACCCCCTAAAATTTATCAACTTTATCCACCTCACTTTGTTTTCCTTTATTTTCAGGGGAACAGCCAGCTCCCTGTTTGGGAAGAGGGCAACCCTTTGACCTTCATACCAGATCTAAAAACCCTCTCCTCTTCCTCTGGACAGTGCTCCGCCACCTTAGACTCTCCAAAAAGTGATGGGGAAAATTCCCTAAAAGGATTTATGTATAATCACCATCCCCACATCCTCACCTTCCAGCCTCTTCTGGTCCCAGCACAAGCCTGGAGGGCATGGCCACTGAGTAAGTGCTGTGGACAAGCTAATGACTTCCTAGCAGCCCGCCACACCGAGTCCCTAGGCCTCAGGATGCCACTTGCCCGAACCCACCTCCTGCCTTTCTGCCTGTCCTCCTGTCCTCCCAGCTAGCCCCTCCTGGTACCGTCTCCACAATGCTGCAGCTTCGCTCTCCTCGTTCCGTGTATGCGCCTCGGGCAACCTCATCCCTGCTCATATATTCACGCCTTCCCTGCTCAGAGGTCACAACTACATCCCTGCCTAGAACTCTCCCCTCAGAACCTGAGGCCCATTTATAACTGCCTTTGGGACAGGCGGATGTGCCGTGAGCACTTCAAACGACCCGAATCAACTCACAAATATCTCCTCCACACTCTGTCCTTTTGAAGTGTCTGGCAGCAGATCTGTCCCAGCATCTAAACAGGAAACCTGGGAAGCACCTGCCAGCCCCATACCCTCCGGGGCTCAGGCCCATGCCCTCTGTGGACTCTGGAAGGACCACCTAACTCATCCCTTTGCCTCCATTTTCCTTCCCTTCCAATGCTTTCACATGCTGCCTGAGTGATCTTTTGAAAATATGAACCTGAGTATTTCTAATTCCTGATTTCATAAATTTGTATTTCAGTCTTTTAAATACAATGGCAACAGAGAAAAGCCTTTCCTCTGTTAACCACAAGGTTAACTGAACTAAATATTCACCAGATGCTTAGTTTCTGCAAATCAGTTTTAGGTGTTACATGGCACTTTAAGGTGGGTAGTAAGACAAAGTCCTGATCTCAAGGAGTTCTAGTCAAGAGCCTAGTGGGGGGCGCCTGGGTGGCTCAGTTGGTTAAGCGACTGCCTTCAGCTCAGGTCATGATCCTGGAGTCCCTGGATCGAGTCCCGCATCGGGCTCCCTGCTCGGCAGGGAGTCTGCTTCTCCCTCTGACCCTCCCGACCCTCCCCCCTCTCATGCTCTCTCTCTCTCAAATAAATAAACAAAATCTTAAAAAAAAAAAAAAAAAAAAGAGCCTAGTGGGATCTTACAACTTCTGTTGTGGGAAACCTGGGGGTGTGGTGGGTGGGTACTGTGGAGGGGGAAAAACCTCCAGGGAGAGGGAACATCACATGCAAATGGAAAGACAAGTGGCACATGTCAGGAAAACAGGAACTGTCTCCAAGCCATGTGCCTTGGCTGCTACATGGATTACAAAGAAGAGACATTCTGGGACTCCACAGTGAAAATAAATTGGTGCAAATAAGCTAAATCAGGATTCTTGATGTTCGAAAGAGGGACATGAAGGTATGTCAGCAGGAAGACAAGCCTTGGAAAAACTAAGCCAGTGACGCTGTGCGATACTGAGTGGAGTGGAGAGTGCCGATGGCTGGGAGAGCAGTCAGACACTGGCTGCCCTAATTTACGAGGATGTGGAGCAAAGAAGCGAGAGCATGAAAAAGCACAAATAAAACAGCACAGCAACAACTGATGGATATGGAATGAGACATAGCACAGAGCACCGTGGCCTGAGACACTGGCGGGAAAGGGAGACCTATAAGGAGCATGCTAAGATCAAGGGCTGACTTTGGAAATGAGTTTGTGGGGAGGGAAGAGGCGGGGATGAAAGCAGCCTTGGTGACAGATCTCCAAGATCCTTTATAGTTTTGACACTGAGAATCTACAACGTATTTACTGTTAGATGTTGAAAAGAGGGTGCAGTTACCTGTTGAGATAATGGAACACCAGGATGGGCCTTAAATGGATGCCCCTTTTACAACCTAAGTCAGATGACATCACTGCTTGGCTCAGTGTCTCCCTGTGAACTGCCTCCTCACTCACAGTAAAATCTGAAGTCTTCACCATAACCAGCAGGCCCTGGTGACCTGGCCGGCTAAGTGACTTCTCCCTCCAAGTGCTCTCATCCTTCTTCCTGCCCTCAGGCCACACTGCCCTCCTTGCTGGTCCTTGGAGGTACCAACACCCTTCCATTTCCATTGACCTGGAACGCTCTTCTTCCCGAAACCCCATGCTTCGCTTCCTTTACCTTCTTTAGGCCTCTGATCAAATGTCTTTATCAGAAAGGAGACCTCTCACCATCCCTTGTAAGAAGCCCACTTCCCAAAATCCTCGCCCTACATGCCCCATCCCACTGACCCTGCTCAGGGTTTCCTCCACATGACTGCTGCCTGCTGGGTGACGTATGTGGCTATGACTGTCTCCCCTCCTCAAGAACGAAGGTGAGCAACGGGAGAGCAAGCAGCTGCTCTGTTCACTGCTATCTCCCACGAACATGCCTGGCACCTCTGATTTGTGGCATGAATGAGTTGGGGGCTTGAGGAAAATGGACAAGTTCAAAAAGTGCAGTTGCAGGCATCTGTGTGTTCATACGAGAGAGATCAAAGCCTGTGGACTGAGGAGGAGTCCTGCTGAGGGCAGATGCCACAGCAGCTCACCTGTCACATGCAGGTGTACACAGAGACCAGCTGTATACACCCGCAACCACACCTGTCAGCCTCACCAATTCTGCATATGAAAAGCAGAATAAACAGACAAGTATGTCCACGCATTAGGAATGGGTTGGTAACTCCTGGATTTACAGACCTGTTCATTTTTATCTGGCAAAGAAAGGCTCATTTTGACATCTGACTTCATTCTCCGCAGCAGGTATGGATTTATGGTATCTCGTAAGACACACGCACATTTATAAGCTGTTTTAACCTTTAATAAGAGAAAAGGGCAAATAATTACTTATGTTTAGCAAATGCATTTGTTCTTCTCAATTGATTCCGATGTTAAAAAAATTTTTCTAATGAATTTATACAAAATTGGCTGGAAATGGTTGGAAAATGGTTTGGAAAAATTAGGATAAGTTCCATATACTCCAGGTGGTACCTTTCAGAAGATATCATCAGTTAAAAAACTTATTAACCAAAGTGTACAACAAAAGAACTGGTAATTTTGTGCCCTATTCCTCCTCCATACTTTGCTTTAATTATTATTATATTGTTAAACCCTAAAGTAGAGATTTCTTCAGTCCTCGACTACCCTCTAGGGAAAAAACGGCTTTCAAATGAATCTCTGTTTATAATCTTGCATTCTCCAAAAGCTACAAAGGAACTGCTGCTCTGTGAGACTGAAGATCAAAAGCTAACTCTGGGGGAAAGCTGTAGCCATGGGAGCAACCAGATAATAAGCAGAGATTACTGCCCACTGGGGACTTAGGAGAGTAAGTTCAAGAAAAGCCCTATGATCCCAGAAATGAAAGGTCACTCTAGCCTGAGATGGAGCATATGGTTCTGTAATGGAGCATAGCCACATGAGATGCGTATTAACTGTATGTAGAAAAACAAAGACCCCACAGCTCAGGAAAAACACCCTCTGCAATTCACTTAGAGGCAAACAAAGAATTCAATAAATTATTGATACTTAAAAAAAAAAAATCTAAATAGGCTTAACCACCTAGTAAATTACTATTTAATGGAACAAGAAAAATTCCAACCAAAGTCTAAGTTTAACAAAATTAGCTGCAAAATAAATGACAATAAAAAAAGCATGACCATAACATACAGAAAAATTCATGTTAAAAAATTAACATAGGGGCACCTGGGTGGCTCACTCAGCTAAGCATCTGCCTTTGGCTCAGGTCATGATCCCAGGATCCTGGGATCGAGCCCCGCACCGGGTTCCCTGCTCAGCAGGGGGCCTGCTTCTCCCTTTCCCTCTGCCCCTCCCTGCCCACTCATGCTCTCTCTCTCACTCAAATAAAATCTTTTTTTAAAAAAAATAACACAGTGAAAATCATTTTAAAAGACCCTAAGTATACCTCACTCAACTATGTATACACATATGTACATATATGTGTGTTCACCTTGTGTGTATGTGAGTACATACACAGAAAAAACAGGATTTACTTGGAATAGCAGACAATAACAAGTTCAATTAATCAACAACTTTTAGTTACAGATAACCTCGTAAATGTATCATTCAGACACAGATTAAAAATTACCCTTAAGATGATGATCAGGTACGTACTATGGTTTGTAATACAGAGATGATAAATTTCAAAATTTAACATGACTTTACAGTCCCACCAAGGAAGCAAGTACACTGTTTAAATCTTCCTAAAAACATATACAGTATGTTCAGGAAACTATCTCCACATCCCCACCTCTACTTACATATTTCTCCTCCAGAAGCACGAGTGAGCTTGATAATGCTGGAAAACCAGGGCTGGGTTGGTGAGTGGCCTGGCAGCTCATATCTGCTCTCTCTCCTGCCTGTCCACCCCCTCTGGAGAGTTCTCCTTCTACCACCCCTCCCTGTCCCTGACCCACTGTGGTGAACTCACAGGGGTCAAACTCACAGTGGCTGGGGATGGGTCTGTTTTTCATAACCAACTCTCCTCAGAGAAAGAACTAAAACTCTAGAATGTAGTGGGAATGGGAGAGCAAGGAAGACTAAGAAACCCAATCTTAGCCTTGATGTCCAGCCACGTTCTCAGTCCAACTTTCCTAGGCAATCCTGTGCTTTAGGCAATAAAGCTAATTCTATATTTACTTCCCATCTGCCTCCCTGTCTCTCTGAGTACACACATGGTAGGGATCCAACTGTATTTCTCTTAACTATCACTCCCAACTTCCCAGTGCCATGTAAAATGAAGACCAACTGAGCACGTCCATGTTTCCTTCCTATTCCTGACAAGGCAGAGTGACAATTACTCCCCAGTTCTGCCTATTCCAGAGCTGAGGGACCTTAGGCCATTCACCAAACCATTGAGTCTCAATAACCTTGAGCAAGAAATGAGGAGGTTCTTTCAGTTCTTTATTTTTTTCTTTTCAGTTCTAAAATCTAAGCTTAACATGCAAAGCCAAGAAGCAGGCCATATTCTTGGTAGTTAATGTTTTTTCCCCTCACCTTCCTCAGCCTAGCACAGTCATTTCTCCCCCAAGAAGCCTTTCTTGACTCCCACAAGCTCTGATATTGGGTATCTCCCCTGATCACAGTCCTCATTATGATAATCCCACTGGACTGAGAACACTATTCAAAGGAAGGTTCTGGTTGCCAGCCACCTCTCATCATTTTAGCCCCAGCCTGACACAATAAATATCTGCTGACAGACGATCTTCTTGGGATTCAGTAACTCACGGCAACCATGGACTTAAAAAAGCGAATATAAAACAACAGCTCTGGGGCGCCTGGGTGGCTCAGTCAGTTAAGCATCTGCCTTCAGCTCAGGTCATGATCCCAGGGTCCTAGGATCGAGCCCCATGTCAGGCTCCCTGCTCCGTGGGACGTCTGCTTCTCCCTCTACCTCCTCCCTCTGGCTCGTGCTCTGTCTCCCTCTCTCTCTCTCAAATAAACAAATAAAATCTTAAAACAAAACAAACAAAAAAACCGAACAGTTCTGCTCCCAAAGACCTTATACCTACAAAGGGAAAATAGGTAAGTACACAGACTTCTAACATAAGGACGAAAGAGACCATATTTACAGAGTCTCCAAGTCTCTCCCTACAAGTGATTTATTAATTCCAAAGGAAGTGGTTAATTTGAAGAGTTTAGAAATCTGGTAAATACCACCTTACCCCAGTAATCAGATACCACCAATTGTCACCACCCATGAAGGATAAACCAACAGCATGTGCCTCCAGAGGTGAAGCACCGAGAAAGACAAGTCACAGAGAATGGAAGACAAACCAAAAGTGAGGCTCATTCTACAAAATACAAGGCCCATAGTCTGGAAAGATATCGAAGTCACGAGAGCTAAAACAAAACTAGAGGAACTGTTGCAGACTGAAGGAGGATTAAAGAGACAGGGAAACTACTTGAACAACTGGCAAGATGTGAATGACTACAGACCTCAGAATTGTATCGGTGTTAAATTTCCTCCTGATTTGGATGTTTTTACTGTGGTTACGTAGGGGGATGTCCTTGTTCTTAAGAAATACACACTGAAGGACTTGGATAAAAGGGACATAATGTCTACAACCTGCTCTCAGATGAGTCAGGAAAAACAAACAGTATAAATTTGTGTGCACGTGTACAGAGAAGTAGGAAAGGAGGAGGGAGGGAAGGAAGGAAAGATAAAGCAAATGTGGCAAAATGTTAGCAAATGCTGATAACTGGTGAATCTAGTGAAGAGCATAGGAGTTTTTTTCTAATTCTTGCAACCACCTTCTGTTAAGTTTGAAATTATTTCAAAATAAAATTTCTAAAAGAATGGTATAAAAGAAGGACAGCAGGGATTCCGTGGAGAAGAGGGGCTCTTATAAAAGTTAGTTATAAGTCATTCCATCTCAAGTATTAAAATGATTTTTAACAATCCCCTAATTTTAAAGGTCCAAAATTCTTCTCTAAGTATTTTTAAACACATAAATGTCTCTTTTGGTAGATGGCTTTATTTCTGGCTCAGTCATGACCTGGTGGGTGCAGGCCCCACCTGAGGGCTTGTGCCCTTCACCACGGCTGAGGTCTGCCTCCACATGCCACAGACCGCCCTCAGGTCAGCGTCCTGATGTTCCTGTCTGTGACAACCCCCTCCCCCAACTTCTGCCAGTCACCCAGGTCTAAAACCTCAGGGGTCAGCTGTAGCAAGCTCACCACTTCCACCCCATTTCCTTTATCTTAGCGGCCCCCACATCTTGTTTGTTCTACGGAAAAAGATGCCACTTGGAACTTTTGCTCTCCACCTTCTTTCTCAGAACCACCACCCAAGTCCAGGTCCAGGTCCTCATCACCCTCACCCCTAACAATTCCTGGGGGTCCCTCACCACTTGCAGCCTGAGGGACCCTCCAAGAGCAGCCCTCTTTCAGCCTCCTGATCAGACACCTTCGGTGGCTCTTCGCTGGCTGAGAGCCTCTGCCTCCCTTTCAAGGCCCCCATATCTGGCATCCACACCTTCCATGCTACCCCACAAGCATCTCCAGTGCAATGAGGCATGTCTCTTCACTGTGGCCGGTGGCCACACAACACGGCTGTGTTCACACCACTGCCCTAATCTAGAATGGCCCCACTCTTCTTGGCCTGTTTTCCCAGAATCGGGTCCTCTCTGAACAACTCAATCCTCCCTGGCTTCCCCTTTGCTAAGCTTTGACACTATCTTAGAAGATGCACTAAATTATATAGTGTCCACAACTGATTCATTCTTGTTTCATAATTTCTGACCGGTTTTGAATACATTACATGATTTTTTAAAACTCATCTGGAAAAATATGAGGTGTCAAGCAAAAATAATTTTGTGATTTTTGGCAGGTACCAGTTTATAAGCTTGGCCATTTCCCTTAGATTACGAATGACGTGACTACATAGTATTAAGTAGGAACAGTTTAAATATTAAAACACCTTAGAAATGTCACCTGCCTAATACGTTACCTGCACCGGGGAGGCATTTGAATATCCCCCCATGGTGATGGGGACCGAGAACTGCTCCATGAACACGGGCAATGTGCCTAACTTTCCTGGGAAGATGAAGTCAAAGAGCGACCATAGCTCCCGGAGGTTATTTTGCATCGGTGAGCCAGACAAGATGATGCGATGAGGGGTGCGGAACTAATTGGGGAAAGAAAACCCTTTTTTATTAAATTCACTTTTCAAGAGATGATCACCATCCCCACCCCAAAATATTCCCATACAATCCTGGTTATTTAACACTTTTACGTATCATTTTAATCATCTCCAAAATGTATATGTTTTATGCAATATAGAAAAATAAACAGGGAAGAATTTTTCTTATTGTTCAAGCTGAATACTAGGGATGAGAGTTGGATCTGGTTACATTCTAACAACTGACCCCTACGAGAGACAGTCAGTAATGTGAACAATGAGAATTTTTAAAACCATGATTATGGGCAAGAATAAAAAATTTTCTGCATTATTTCCACCTGGAAATCTCCCTTGCTATAAAAAAAGGTCATACCTGTTTGCAAGCAAGGGTGACAGCAGCGTTTGGATTTCGAATTTTGTGCCCCTCGTCCAAGATCACATAGTGCCAGTCATGTCTGCTAATGTCATCCTGCATCAGCCGAATGTAGGAGTAAGAAGTGATCAAAATGCCATGACAATGAGCAATATCTCGAATTAGTTTCTCCTAAAATGATGATAAAATGGTAAAGCCAGTTTTAAATAAGCTCATTTAAATAAACTAAATGAGCATGATTCTTTAAATGGCAACCTTTCAATGATATAATCTAATGCATTTTTAAAATATGTACACAATCATAATACATACGATTACAATTATACATTATCAGCACTGGAAGTTTATGTTTCATTAATCTGTAACTGGTAAACACTGACTACTAGATCTACTATTAAGGAGGAGGGCCCTCTCGGCATCAGAGAAATCCAAATCAAAACCTCAATGAGATACCACCTCACACCAGTCAGAATGGCTAAAATTAACAAGTCAGGAAACGACAGATGTTGGTGGGGATGCGGAGAAAGGGGAACCCTCCTACACTGTTGGTGGGAATGCAAGCTGGTGCAGCCACTCTGGAAAACAGTATGAAGGTTCCTCAAAAAGTTGAAAACAGAGCTACCATACGACCCAGCAATTGCACTACTGGGTATTTACCCCAAAGATACTGTAGGGATGTAGGGATGTAGGGATCCGAAGGGGTATGTGCACCCTGATGTTTATAGCAGCAAAGTCCACAATAGCCAAACTATGGAAAGAGCCAAGATGTCCATCGACAGATGAATGCATAAAGAAGATGTGGTATATATATACAATGGAGTATTATGCAGCCATCAAAAGGAATGAAGTCTTGCCATTTGTAACAACGTGGATGGAACTGGAGGGTATTATGCTGAGCGAAATAAGTCAATCAGAGAAAGACATGTATCATATGATCTCACTGATATGAGGAATTCTTAATCTCAGGAAACAAACTGAGGTTTGCTGGAGTGGTGGGGGTGGGAGGGATGGGGTGGCTGGGTGACAGACATTGGGGAGGGTATGTGCTATGGTGAGCGCTGTGAATTGTGTAAGACTGTTGAATCACAGACCTGTACCTCTGAAACAAATCATACATTATATGTTTTAAAGAAGAAGAAGATAGCAGGAAGGGAAAAATGAAGGGGGGGAAATCGGAGGGGGAGACGAACCATGAAAGACTATGGACTCTGAGAAACAAACTGAGGGTTCTAGAGGGGAGGGGGGTGGGGGGATGGGTTAGCCTGGTGATGGGTATTAAAGAGGGCATGTATTGAATGGAGCACTGGGTGTTATACGCAAACAATGAATCATGGAACACTACATCAAAAACTAATGATGTAGTGTACGGTGATTAACATAATTTAAAAAAAAAAAGGAGGAGGGCCCTCAAAAGAAGACTAGAAAAAGTTATCATATGTAAACACTTACCCAATATTTATTTTTCTAAAATATTCTTTGTGTCAATTCTTGTTAAACTTAAAACAACAAGATAGATGGGAAGTGATTTTTTATTTTAAAGCCAGAAAAAGAAAATGAGAGAAAAGCCAGGGTCTCGAGACAAGAAGACAAATCCAGGCACTCTACTGATACGGAACATGAATTCCAGGAGGAGAGAATACAAAAGGATATAAAAACAATGATTTTTTTAAAAGATAGAAAAAAAATCTGAAGAGGAACAGGAGTCTATAGAGCAAAACGTAATGGAGTGTCAGGCAGAAACAATGAAAAGAGACCTATACCTAGGCATATACCTACTAGAATTCCAAAAGTAAAGAGAAAATGCTGTAGCTTCTAGTCAGAACAAAACAGAAGAAGAAAAGATTCCCTTCAGAGGAAAAATACTCCACCTGAGTTGGATAACTCTTCTGTTTCTCTGAACTGTCAGAAAGCAAAGAGACAATCTTTCCATAATTCTAGGGGAAACGCTCTGACCCTGGAATTCTGCACTGATCCAAACTGGCAGTCATGCTTGACAGAAAAAATAAATTCCACCTCCAGACAGGCAAAAACAGAAAATAAACCAGCCAGAGAGAGGCTAGGCACAGTACACTATATATCCAGCCAGGGCAGAGGTATGGTCACTAAAAGAACATGGTCCCTCACCAAGGGCAGAAGAAAGTGTGCCTGGAATGCACAGCGCCTGCAGAACAGCGGACAGCGGAGCTCCCTGACCCAGAATGTTCATCACAGACAGAGCACTCCCAGCAAGCCCCTGAAACAGGACAGAGGTCCTATTACAAACCCCTGGTCTACAGGGGAGGAAACTGTAATAATACACCAGGTCACACAGCTGGGAAGTGGTGGAGTCATGATTTGAACGTAGACAGGGAGCCAACTCCGAAGCTAGTATTAACTCAATCTTAGGCAACGCTGCCTCATACTTAACCGTGAAAGAATCAAAAGATTTAAGGGAAAATTACATGTAATACATACACCAGTTCTTTAAAAAAAATTACACGTATTCTCTGCTTTTCCAAAGTTCAGTTAGCTTCTTCACTTTTACAAAAGACCTACGTTAGTATGTTTTTGCCGACCAAAAGAAAGCCAAAAAGGATTTTCGTTTTTATGAAAAAAGGTGAGTTTTTGTCTTTGTTTCGCAGTGAGCCTTTATAGAGGCAGCGCACACCCTGAGCACGAGAGTGGCGCCACCAAGCTCCTTGCCCGGGAACTACACTCAGCATCTGGGCAGCAAGCGCTGTAGCTTTGAACTGGATCTCTGAACACCTATCCATTATCTCGATTTATTTTGTGCATGTTAGCAAGATGTGTCCTAAGGTATCAGAAAAGCCTAAGAGAGGTTACTGTTTGGGTCTAGGAAAGCTCAAGAACTTTTCAATATAAATTAATGGTAAGTGCTTCTTCAATTCAAGCCATTTCAGGTTTTATAGGAATGCTCTACTTTTGGACAGCAGGGAAACCTGTATTAAAACAGTAAGTAAATATTATTAAGAATAAATCTAAAGTATAAAAAGGGATATATTTTTAAGTGTCACTATAATTCTTTTTTTATATATATATATATATTTTTTTTAAATGTTTTATTTATTCATGAGAGTCAGAGAGAGAGAGAGAGGCAGAGGGAGAAGCAGGCTCCCAAGGAGCAGAGAGCCCGATGCGGGACTCGATCCCAGGACCCCGGGATCATGACCTGAGCTGAAGGCAGACGCTTAACCATCTGAGCCACCCAGGCGCCCGTGTCACTATAATTCTTATTTAACAAAACCTAGAGTAAGAACAGGAGAAAATAAAAGTACACTAAAAATCCTGCCCCATCCAAGGGTAGAAAGGAGCACAAGTGACAGACACTGTCTGCTTTTTTTTTTTTAATTAACGTATAATGTATTATTTGTTTCAGGGGTACAGGTCTGTAATTCATCAGTCTTATACAATTCAAAGCACTCACCATAGCACATACCCTCCCCAATGTCTATCACCCAGCCACCCCATCCCTCCCACCCCCCACCACTCCAGCAACCCTCTGTTTGTTTCCTGTGATTAAGAGTCTCTTCTGGTTTGTCTCCCTCTCTGGTTTCGCTTGTTTCATTTTTCCCTCCCTTCCCCTATGACACTGTCTGCCTTTTAACTATAAAAGAAAAACAGGTTGGATTACATTTGTAAAAAAACAAGCCCATCTACTGATCCATAGCTGCTACTTCCACATAAATACAAGAATTAGACTGTATAATTATCAAACCACTCTAGGGGAAAAAACTAATAGAAAATAGAAAAAAAATCAGGAAAACAGAAAATACAATAAACAGAAAATACGATCGCTGGTTTCAGACTAAATATACCAGAAGTCTCCACAATGACAGTGGGTTATTAGCAGCAAGACTTTCCAGGGGGTACATACAGCCAAACCCTTAGACCAAAACGAGCCTGGCACTGAAAGCTGAAAATATGGGAACTACCCAAGAAATGCAAACAGAAACAGGGCAGGACTAGAAATACAAATAGCAGACAAAATGAACTGAACAGGAACAGAGAGGGATATTTTATATTTTAAAGGCAACAGTGCGCGCCGGAGGAGGAGCCACGCACCTTCACCTACCAACAAGCCCTGCACCAAACCAGGGGTGCAAAGCCCTCATAGCTGCGCTGACGAAGCAGGACATCCACAGCCTGCAGGGGACCAGGCACAGCCTCCCAGAGTTTGACAGACCAGAAGAGAGAAAGTTAAGATTAAAGAAAACAAGAGGTCAAAAATTAAGATACAAATGATCTGAGCACCACCATCCATGAGCTCCTTTTAAGAGCTATCAGCAGAGTTTCTGACCACACAAGGAATACTCATTCCTCACATGCCACTGAGGCTAAAAGCAAGCTGAGCAGTCAGTCAATGCAATCTGCTAAAAAAGGAAAATGAGAGAATAAGATAAAAACAAAACTTAGTGGACCATAAAAAAAACAAAACTGGTAGAACTGCAAAAGCATAAAATGAAATAGCTCACTGAAAAAAAACAAAACAGACAAAGCTCTGTCAAGTCAGCCCAAAGAACAGACTCAGCTGCACAGCGTGAGAAGGTCAAAAGAGCGCAACCCAGATGTAGATACTACACAAATGTGTCTTCTCACCACTGCCCCTAGTGAGCTAATGCCAAAACCCTGAACACTTTGACAGAGGACAACTGTTAAAAAAAAAATAAAGTACCAAAATGGACCCAAGAAAAATGAGACAAACCAATCAGACCAATTACTGAAGAACCTGAAAAAGATGGTATGCTCTTCTCACCAAAAGTCAACCAGACCCAAACGGTTTCACGAGCAATGTAGGAATCCATCCTGTTGTTTAAACTATTCCAAAATGCAGGAAAAGACAGGACGCATTTCAATTCATTACTATAAGGCTAGCAAAACCCTGTTTTCAAAACTAACAGACACACCACACTTACACGTGTACTCCCTACTAGAGATCCATTACTTATAAATAAAATCTAGCCGTATATTAACCTAATAAGGCTCATCACAGGAATATAAGAAGAGCGAAGTATCAGGAAACCTAATGCAATCATTCATGTAATCACAATTATGCAAATTTTATAAAATTCAACATCTTCAGGGCGCCTGGGTGGCTCAGTCGGTTAAGCGACTGCCTTCAGCTCAGGTCATGATCCTGGAGTCCCGGGATCAAGTCCCATATCGGGCTCCTTGCTCAGCAGGGGGTCTGCTTCTCCCTCTGACCCTCCCCCCTCTCATGTGCTCTCTCTCTCTCATTCTCTCTCTCAAATAAATAAAATCTTTAAAAAAAAAAAATTCAACATCTTCAAAAATGATTTTAATATTATGTTAATAAACTAGGATTGGAATATTTTTTAACTCAACAGAGTATAAAATGGTGTAGTAAGAGCCAAAAACATTTTGAAAGAGAAAAACAAAGAGGGAGAAATGACTTTCTCATGTCATAATACCCACTCAAAACTTGCGAGTTTATAAAACTGCTTTAGAGAACACCTACGGTACCCAGTACCCGGTACGTATTAAAGGTTCAACAGGGAGAGCTATGTTATTATTGTGACCACTACTTTGCAGCCTTCCTGTTCATGGTTTTCATGAACAGTTTTGGTTTTCAATGCCTGCACAGTCCTACATTGAAGACCACAGCTGATTAACCATTTCCCAACTCTGTACCTTACGGTGAATGCACAGTAAAAACCTCAGGGCTCACAGCTTTCCAAACACACAGCCAGGTTTCTCCTGGACTCGCCTCCCTCCCCTTCGCCCTGACTACACTGCTAATCCACCACCACAGGCCCCGCTGCAGCTCCTAGTGCCCATGAAGAAAAGCGGGCCGTGCAAAGATGCGCTGCTCTACCTCACCCGCCTCATCCCGCCAGTCCCGGGACTTTCAGAAGCCAGAGCTGATGCTAAGAGCTCCTCTGCACCTAAATTTTCCACGGAGACTGTGGACAGGCAGCTGCCACAACTCTACGCCCGTCTTCCCCGCCAGGAGAGCAGTGGCTGCTAGAAGTCATAAAGCAGCTAGGACCCAAGAAGGCAGCAGACCGAAACCGAGAATGTCCGTGCCCAACTCTCCTCTAGGCCTGGAGCTCTGTGCACACACAGAGACGAGGGGGGATGAAAACAACTACCAGTGTTTGGGGCTTCAAAACCAAGAGAGGACAAATTACCACCCACGTTTATGAAATGTCCACTGGGTCGTAGCCAGGTCTTGCAAATGTGCATCCACTTGCTTGGGACCCTGGAACTCCTGCAACTGCTGGATGCAAAGACTCACCACGGCCATTCCCTTAATGCCCCCACCCACCAAGGAATGCCACCCTGAACTGGATTCTGGATGCCACTTCACCACAGCTGAGCAAATGAGATGCCAAGTCTCTCAAATACACACTACTGGCACCATGGTCAGCTTCTTTTGCATGTTTAATAAGGACTGAAGTTGATCTGGAAAATTCTGTCATGTTAAGCCATAGAAATACACAATTTCTACCATATTCAGAAAGATGTATGATGATGAGTAATAATCAAAAAGACACTTTCATAAGAAGCGTAAGAATTTTTTTTTTTAATGTCCCTATTGACAATGTAACTTCCACTTAACGGCCACTGGGTAAAAACATCATCTAAGACTATTTGTTTTCACCTGATTCAATCTCAGAATTCTAGAACGGCCTAGACTGGAGTTTCAATAATGGCGAATTGTTGAATATTACGGACGTCTCTATCCAAACACTTAAGACAAATCATCTCGGGCGGTTTCAAATTAAAAGCTTGTAAAATATGTAACCTCTCCTAGTTTTTGCAATTAATAGGGTACATCTGCAATTAGCCTGACTTACTGAATGCAGTGCGGTTGTCATTAAAAGACGTCTGTGAAAGCGCTGCTGTTATTACGGAGGCTCAGGAGACCGATCCCTCCTAGAGGGCAAACAGCGGACCGGTAGAAAACAAGAGCCATAAATCACACTGTCAGGCAGCGGGGCGAGCGGGCTGCAGCAGAGGCACAGGAAGGCCATTCACGGGAAACACAGTGCGGCTTCCCGGGCAGGATTTACGGCACCTGTAATTAATTAAAATTTCCTTCAAGCTAAATCTTTAATAAACAAGGATTTGTGCTGACAATGAAGAAAAAAGGGGCTCCAGCACCATAATTCTACAATCCACCTCACAGAACAAGCATATAGCATCTATCATTTCGTGTATCAGGTGTATACACCGTCTCTCAAGTTAATAGGAATTACATCACTTTGTGTTATAATTTGTGTACTTGGAATGGGCCTGAAATATTTAGGATGCTGGAGGGACCATGTGGCCCTTTTCTACTTTTATTTGCTATGTTTTTGCCTGCCTCCCTTCCAGCTCTTTAAAAAGCCAAGTCCTCTGACTAGTGTTCCAGAAAACGGGCCTTTTTAAAGAACACGTGATGGCAGTTTCATCAAACAGCCATGTTTTCCTGTGGTTTGTCCTTTAGTCACACCTTGTGTTTCGCAAAAAGAATTTTAGCATGCTATTTCATTGTATCCATTTGGGGCCAGATGCATCTGGATGTGAGGAAAAAAAAAGGTCTAGACGTGAATGCCCACGAACATGTTTGATAAAGCAAGTGTGAACCTTCAAGCTAGCAAGTATTTATACTGAATCAGTCAGAAACAGCAATCTTTTCTTTTGACTACAGAGAAGAATGGGTCTACAACATTCTTTATTTCTAACAGTAAGAATTACCTGAGTAAATGTTACATGCCAAGGACGACACTAAGCTTCTCATGCATACCTATTACCCTCAACAACTCTTCACAAAATTACCAAAAAATACTCATTTTTTGGAGATCAAACTAGGCTCAGAGAAGCTAAGTGATTTGTTCAAGGTCACAAAGCTGTAAAATGGCAAATCCAAGATTCAAACCCTGATCTGGTAATGATAAAAGCTATGCTTTGGAACCTTTGTGCTATTGTTGCATTTCCCACTCTCATGCCCCTAAATGCCACAGTTTTGTCAAAATGTGATAAAACTCTTTGAATTATCAAAAATATTCCACAGAATTACTATATCTGTAGGATATAACAGGAAAAGGTGGGAGAGACAAAGTGACTACTGGTTCAGAATACAAGCAAGAAATTTCTCATTAAACATCTTCCAACAGGGCGCCTGGGTGGCTCAGTCGTTAAGCATCTGCCTTTGGCTCAGGTCATGATCCCAGGGTCCTGGGATCAAGTCCCACATCAGGCTCCCTGCTCGGCAGGAAGCCTGCTTCTCCCTCTTCCACTCCCCCTGCTTGTGTTCCTGCTCTTGCTAAGTCTCTCTCTGTCAAATAAATAAATAAAATCTTTAAAAAAAAAAACAAAAACATCTTCCAACAAATTGGAAAAAAGTGTCCTTAATAATTAAATAAACTTCATTTTACACAGTGCTAAAGATGCCACCACCCACTGTGAGTTATGAGGTAAGTACCACAAAACTGCCTTCTTTTATTATCTTTTCAGGTATTTTCTCTCCCCAAGAAAATGGCTAGTTTTTCAAGGTCAGTTAAAAACATCATATCCATATTTTGGAGCCCTAACAGCCTCAAATACCTGCAATGTCATGTTTATAGTTACTCAATAAATGTATGTTAATCAACTCATGTATCAAGTTTCTCTATGTTAGAAAAAAGGGATCATAAAACGTGAGAAAAGGAAAATCTTAGATTCCTATGAAATGAGATTTCAACTGACCATTAAAAGAAGATCCAGAAGACTGAAAATGTCTTTATCTGATTTGATTGTTTGGTTGAAAATACCAGCCACATATTTTTCTGCATGGTTGCTGGGTTTGCATCTGATAATTCTAAATTATGCTGTCAATCAAAGAGAGTACTAACAAAGATAATACAGGGTCACATGGTGAGAGAAGTAGGAAGCTAAAAGGCAATGTAAGGAAGAAGAATGACGGATGCGTTCCATTCAGAAAGTGATCATCTGATGCCTGTGCTCTAAATGAAAATTTTTTTTAATTTTCAAAATTTTACATCCTATCAGCCACAACAAATCATTAGGAAAATAAAGACAATCTACTTGAATGAGAAGCAGAACAATTACTAAATTAGACTTTTAACTTTTCTAAAGAGAAATTCTCTCCTCTCCCGTATTTTCTCCAGCACTGGATGTCCCCATGCCAGAGCACCGTTATCCGGACAGGCCCGTGGGCACAGAAAGCTCCCCCATGGAGAAAAAGAATCTCAGCTGATAAGGACAGAAAGGAAGTCAAGCATTAGATGCTGGGTTAGAGGTCAGACGGAATATTTGAAACATGATTAAAAAACATATTTAACTGTAATCTAACACAGTATCTGCAAGCCAACAGGTGTGCACGGGGTGGTGACAAAGATCTTCATGAACAAATATTAAAAGGAAGGAGCAAAGGTATCAAATGTCACTTTGGTGTTTGAATCTAGCAGCTGGAGTTCTGATCCTGGAAGTGTTACTAACAAGGTCTGTGCAAAGGACTTAATGTATTTTTAATGTGTCCTCATCACAAATAATAAACTGATATTAACAATGATAAATAATAAGCTGTGTTTCTAAGTCAAGAGTATGGTTTGTAAGATGCAAACGAACACCTTTTTGGTCTTTTGCATGCCAACTTACATCTTTAGGGATCGGGGATACTTTATAATGGAAAAGAAACAGAGTTAATTAAGGGTCAGAGGAAAAACACATGTCTACTGCTTTTCCTCAAAAGTTAAATAAGAAACTTCAAGTTAAGGTCCTTAGCAAACTGTAAAGCACCAAAAAAATTATGAACAATCACATATATGCATGTGTTTGTGTGTGCAAAACAACCTCAGAAGATGGAATCACTGCAAACAAAAGTGAAATATCTATTCTCTAAAGCTCTGCCCTCCAAACAAGGAAGCAGGGCACCAACAGAGACATTTCATTTACATGAAGATAGTTCTTCAGGTTATAAAGAAGAGGAAATGCAGGTAAGCTATGATAAAGGTGAAAGTGAATATATGCCCTTCAGTAGCCCAAAAGAGATAAAGAGGAACATACGGAAAATGTGCCTTTTAAAGAGAAACATCAAGTAACGAATCCTGCTGGATTTTGCAATACAAAACATTAAGAAATGTCAACATACGATGGAAATGAAAAAAGGCATCAAAAATGTTTTACAAGGGTGACAAAAAAGGTATTTACAACAATTTGGTTTGACTAGAAAAACAATCTAAATGGTTATTTTTATGCTGTTAAAAATCACTGTTTTGTTTTGTTTCGTTTTGTTTTGTCCACAGAATTAACCCTACTTCATTAATTATTTTAACTCAGTTTGTTTTCCATTTATCATTTAAAATTCAGGGCAAAGTCAGCTGGTTTAACAGCAGCTAGTATAAGCAAGATTCCATCTCACCAAACCTGAGCTACCAAATTATAGAGACTCCTGATTGACTTCTATCAAAAGTTGCACTTACTCATGATCGTGAACAAAACGGGAGTTTGGAGGAAAGGGGTACTGGGCGAAAGTGCAGAAACAATGGAGTTCAGGAGCTCACATGTGTCTAACTCAGTGAGGCAAACATTCAGTAGCTCTTCCAGGCATGCTGCTCTCATGTGAGTCCACAAGAGCTCACTCAAGAGCTCCAAAGACTTGGGCAAGAAAGAATTCATAGCAAACTGCCACTTCGTGTCAATAAAACAACCTGCAAACCCACGGTGAAGAAGGGCAATTATCAGCTATTCAGCCAACAGTCTGGATGGTCAGATCTGAGAATTAAAAAAGCATAATACAACCTCTCTGTGCTACCCATTTGAGAACAAATAACCTCCTTTTTAATCATGTGACTAAAATTACACATTAGTGAAGAAATTCAAAATACAGTGCTTGTGCTTACATGATGACCAGATTCAGAGAACACAATTTAACAAAAAAGCAATAGGAAAAGCAACAAATTAGGAAATTCTCAAAATGGCAGGCTGTTCTTTTGTTCATTAAAAATATGTTGAAAAGCATGTTAAATGCATTTACCAATGAGGAGTTATTACATTACACTTTCCTAAAACTGTGGAAAGCCACTAATGGCCCGAATCCAACTAGTTAACTGCTCTCTAAGCCCCCACTGTATGGTCCCACTCACACTAGCAGGCTCGTGGTGCCCTGTCTGTGCCCAGTTGTGTTTAGCTGGACAACAAACACGTCTCAAGGCCACTATGAACTGTTAGAATGATAAAGCCTACATTCATAATCGTTTTGAAAATACAGAGCTCTAAATTACATCAGTAACAGTAATGCATAGAAGAAACACAGGAACATGTATCCGAGAAATACAGGGATCAAAGGAAAAACAAATATGTAAAATGGAGACGTTTAAAACTAAGCAAACCAACAGGTACTGAAGTATTGTAGTGTTACCTTTTTTTGAGTATAGGAGCCGGTTTCATGTAGAATTGCCACTCTGAATGGAGGCCACCATGTATGAAATTCCTTCACCCACTGATGCATCACTGTCGTTGGACAGACAATTATAGTCGGACCCAACCCCTTGAACCTGCACCCAAAACGTCCAAGAAAACACAACCATGAATGACAATATATGGATGATTAACCGCCAAAAAACAAGAAAAATAAACAAATAGAAAGGTAACCATCTGAAAAAGAAAAGCCTAGCTATGGAAATTTATTGATATTTTCTTTAAAGAAAAAGCCGTTGAGGTTAACACCCAGTAAGTGAAATCTAGAGTAAAGTAAAAGAAAATGAAACAAAAATTACTAACAAAAATACTTTCCTTTCCTCTTCTATTCCAGGTGAGGGAAGGCATTACGTATCCCTTCAAACCTAAGAGAATCTTAGCAGTTTTCACCCACACGACTTCAGTCAACCTCCCAGCCATGGGAAGTAAGCAGGACAGAAATGCTGCCGTGCTCGGGGGCTCTGAAGGTTGGCATGCCCAAGGCACCGTGGTTACCAGCAGACGCAGCAATGCCTACAGTCAATCTCCTGACCGCTGCAGCCTGCTCGCTTCTGCATGGTGGGGCGCGCATCACAGTGACCACTTCCCCTGGAAAGCCCATAGCAAGAGTGCAGCTGTGCTATTCTTATGGGAAGCAGCAGAGCACGACACAGCGAGAGGCTTAATAGCGGTCACCCACTGACCCAGCAGTCCCAAACAAACACTGATGTACGGGGATATCCACTGGAGCATTATCTACACTGTGGAAAAAGTGGGCGCCACCTAAACGTCCATAAAGACAAGGGACGAACAAACCATTCCATTTCTTTAATTCAGCACAAGCTAGTCGTTAGGAGCGCTGCCTGGGTCTGAAACCCCCCAGCTCTGCACACATTAACTGCATGATCTTGGGCACATTACTTAACCTCTCTGAACTTCAGTTTCACATCTTAAAACGGGAGTAATAACAGTACTGATCACATAGGGTTAAATGAAGATTTAATTCAATTAATACCTGTAAAGTGTTCAGAACAGTGCCATATAGCAAATATTGTAAGGGCTTATTAAATAAGATGGAATATCACAGAACCATTAAAATCACTTTTGAAGAATATTTAAAAACCTGGAAAAATGCTCATAAGAAGTCTTTTAAAAAACAAAACTACTTATGTAATCACTCCAACTCACTTTCACATAGAGAGCTGGTAGATAGGTGGTGGTGGCCACTATCTCAACATCTATCTCTCCCTCTCTCCTTCCTAACAGAACCATGACTTTGTGCGGGTGTCCCCTCTTCCTTCCCACACTTGTACTTGATGGGATTCTGACCACTGCCTGGCTTGGGGAGAAGCAGGAACCCAGGTTCATACACAGCTGTCAGCACACAGTACCCCCCCCACACACACACACCCCGGCACTGCTCACTCTCCCACTTGGGGCCTGGTAAGACTGGCTCACTCAGGGTAAGGAAGAAGGACTTCCATTCCAGGCTGGGGGAGAGTTGTCTCTCTGGTCTCTCCTACCACATGTGAACAAGGAAGTGTAGCCCAGTGGCTGCCGGGCAGTTGGGCTACAGTGCACAGAGATCTGATGGCTACCAGGATAACTGACGTTACGAGAAAACTGAAGTCCCTGGGTCCCTGATGACATCACTGGGCTGTGGATCACGCTGTGTCTACTGCCCACCTCCTCTGTAGGTTCCTAGGTGGTATCACACATATTGTGAACATCTGACTCAATGTAAGGTTTTGCCTACTTGCAGCCAAAATATCCTAATACATTGCACACCACAGGTAACTGAATGTGCACCATCCTGCCTTCCTTCCCCCCATTATAGTAGAACAAGTACCCGTCCTCTTGTGTGACCAATCCCTTTGCCTTTGCCTCAGAGCCCATACCCCACTATGTCAAGGGTCCCACTACTGTGCCTACTTCTTCCTCAGTCCTGCTGGGAGCTAGGCACCAGTTGGTACATAAGATGAAAATTAAGCAAAAGTCAGACTATCTCCAGGAATTCAGCGCTAGACTCATGCTCAGCTTGTGCTACAGGAGGCAAGTGGGAGCCAAGACTGACTGAGGACACTGAGGCCACGGGGCCTACCTTTCGCTCACTCTGGGGCAGAATCACTGCCACTCTCCCCCTGCCCCACCTTTTTATAAAAGCCCAACAAGGATGTTGAATATCTGAAGCTAGGGGCACACTGCACTTACTTTCCCCAGGTTACCTCATTAATTCCCATAGTTGCAATTACTCCCTCTACACGGATGACACCAAATCTAGGTCCCCAGCCCAGATCTCTTTCCTGAACTCCAAAGTACCACACGCCCCCACAACATCACACATCATCCTCCCCCACCGTGCCCTCTTCCCATGTTTCCAAACCCAATGGAAAGAACTGTCACCCACTATTGAGGTGCCCAAATTCAAAATCCATGCTTCATCACTGATCTGTCCCTCTTGTTCTCTACCTACTCAACCTACACTGAGTTCATGTCATGTCTGCCTCCAAGAAAGGCACCCTGTCTCTCCATCTACACTGTTGATACTCCAAGTCTGGCCACTATCACCTCTTACCTAGGTTACTGCACTTTTTAACACAGACATTTCAAAAAAGCAAAATCTGAATGTCTCATCCCTTTGCTTGAAAGGCTTTAATGTTTGCCCACTGCTCTTGAATAATCTACACACCTTAAGCTGGCCTATGAGACCACAAGGACTGACCTCTGCTCACCTCTTCAGCCTCACCTCTCTCACTGCCCCCACCCCCAACATCTGCCTCTGTGGTTCAGCACTCCTACTGCCAGCACTGTCTTCAGTTCCTACAAAGTGCATATTCCTCTGATCTCTCGAAATTCCCCTTGTCCCTTCTTACCCCTTATCCTAGCTGCCATCTACTTGTGCTTTAGCCCGAGGTTCTTTTACAGCCTTCCTTTTTTCTCTGGATGAGTTAAGTAAGCATCCTTCCTTGGTATATCCACACTAGTTAGGACCCTATACTAACCCTACCATAACCTGCATCACTCGTATTGTAATTGTGCGTTAGATTCTTCCTAAGCCCCTTGAGGGTAGGAATGGCCTCCTCTTCAAATGCCGAGACCACGGGACGTAATTAATGAATATTAGCTTTATTAAATGAAAGCATTTTCTTGGGCGCCTGGGTGGCTCAGTTGGTTAAGCGACTGCCTTCGGCTCAGGTCATGATCCTGGAGTCCCGGGATCGAGTCCCACATCGGGCTCCCTGCTCAGCGGGGGGTCTGCTTCTCCCTCTGCCCTCTTCCCTCTCGTGCTCTCTGTCTCTCATTCTCTCTCTCAAATAAATAAAATCTTTAAAAAAAACATTTTCTTAAAGGTTGTTAGAAAATATATTGAAATGTTAAAAGAGATTATTTGTGAGTTAGGGAATCATGGGTAATTTTTATTTTTTTGCTACAGCTCGATAAATAATTTCTGAGCTTAAAAAAATTTTTTGTAAGTCACTCAGAGTAAATCACACAGTGCTTGAAATATTAAAAATAATCTTCCACACAACTCAAAAATACCTGTAGTTCTAAAACAGAAACAAGCCATAACTGAAACGAGGCTCACCCTTATATTCCAATGTGACAAACTGCCTCCATCCACTTCTAAATCCTCTCACCCTTCAGCCACAGCTGCTGCCCCTGCCCCTCTGCTCCATATTAAGGGCTCAAGAAGTAGAGCCTACAACAGACTTTCCATTTCCCAAAGAATTCCCAAGCCAGGTTCTGCTCCTCACTAAGGGCAGGTCCCGTGCAGGCGTCCCCTCAAGCTCCCTGGGGATGGCATGACTCTGCTCTGGCCCCTTCCATGACAATATTTCTTTCTAAAAGGATTAAATGCACCAGCTTCTTTATATCCTCCATAGGGAACAAGAGTTATTATCAATATGCACTTAGCAGGGATTAGGAAACAACCAATCAAAACCTGTTTAAAATATTTACAAAGTCACTTTCAAATAAGCATAAATATATACACATGCTTTATTCAGCTATATAGCATTTTTTCTTTTTATCACATGCTTAATGCGAACAGCTACACTGATGACTCACACTGTGTCATTTAGGGCCAATATTTTATTCTAGCTGAACACAGATCTGGCATTATGGTGCCCTTTCATTTCTGCCATTCTCCCGCTATTAGAAGACTACAGAGGTTTTCACACTGAGTGGAAATCTAGGAGCAGACCTAGATTGTTCCTGAACCACAGGAGGGGCAATCAAATCCATTAACAATCACATCAACTGAACCACCCTTTTCCAACCCTCAAAACCAGTGAGATGAAAATAAGAAACGGCTAAATGTACTAGAGTGATTAGCATCAATTACCAAACTGGCTAAAATTCCTTTCATCTTTGATTAGCATTGATTATCTAATGAGTTTAGGACAAGCCAATAGCTCCAATGGTCAAATACTTCAACCTACAAGATGGAAATCCTGCTATCCACAGGCTAGAACTTATTACGAGGAATTACAAAGTAAAATATTTACCTTTGAAAGTTCATTAACTTGTTCAGGCCATGTTGTTTGTAACCAGGAATTTACTAAATGATATCCAAGGCTTTAAAGTGTTAACTGAAGTTTGAAAGGTAAATAATTTATTTCCTCATCATGAAATTCAGGGGACCTATTGTAGTATGAATGGCAGAGAAGCGAGTAGAAGGGAAGAGAAGGTAGTATACACATGATGAACTGGGAGCACAAAAACCAGTATAGATTTTTATAACTGCATGTAATAAGCTTCTCCCTATTTTAAAAACAAACACACATGCAAAACACATTAAAAAACAAAACCAAAAAAACTTCTTTACCATGAAGTTTCTTCTTGGTATCCCAGAGACTTACACTGTTTCAATGATCATGGACCATAAAATTGTAACACGAAGACCATCTCAAGTTTGGGCCCCCAAATCTACAGCTCACAGGGGTTCCGAGAAAATGTAAATAGCCGAAATGAGCCATGTCAGCTCACTGAGAACTTCATTTGACCATTCGTCTCTTTTTCTTTAGGACATAAACACAGAGAAGAACTCCAAGTTCATCTAGTTGCAGAGGTGGGCAGGTTATAAAATTGTGAGAAAAATATGATACAATTTGCTTTGGCACATGGAAGTGGAGGGGACCAAGCTCCCCAGCACACCTCTATTCATAAAGAGCCTGGTTGGCTGATACATCTGCATTCTGGGAAGCCACTTCTACCAATACTATTTTAATAAAGACAATCTGGGCTATCGTCCAACATGCCACACTATTTCATTATGGAAAAAAGGATATGAGCATTGATAGTTAATTGATTACAGCTGCTGCTCATTATTAGCCCTGCCTTCACTCCTAGTAGGATTGCCACCACTCTGGAGAGCATGTTTTAATTTTTAGATCAAAACTACACTGCAGGGATGACTTGAGTTTTCGTAGGCCCAGAGTATTAGACTCCACACAAGTTTCATGATAAGAGGAAGGGAAGGAAAGATAAGAGATGGGAAATAAGAAAATCCCAGAAATCATTTAAGGAAAGAAAGACACTCCTAGAAACAATCTAGGGCAGCCTGGGGCATTCCAGTTATCCAAAAAGAAAAAAACAAACAAAAAACACCCAGGTAGAGATGCAGAGCCAAGCCAATCAAAGAGCTTATTTAAAACAGAGAAAGCACTTTTGCAAATGCTAAACTAATGACACTCATAGATAGGAAAACACTAAATGCTCATTTTCAACTCTTTTTCCCTTGGGCTGGAATGTCTTCATGGTTCCAAATAAAATATGCAATAGAATTGTAATATTTGAAGGAAAACCTCTGCTTCAATACAACTTCCATGTAATAACAGCAAAGCATTTAGTATTTTAAAATCTCTAAATGTTTTTTCCCTTTCCTACATCATATAAATATTCCTAAAATATTCTAGAACTTCAAATACTCCTCATGAAAAGTATGATCTGTTAAATTAATAGAATAGGAATAAAAACAAAGCACTATTTTTAAGATAAAAAAAAAGTTCTTTACTCAATAGTTTATGGTTTGCATTTGGCTCCATACTAAACGTTTCTCTGGGGCTAAACCCAAGTGCAAGGACAGTCACTTTCTGCAGTTGTTAGCTTCCGGCACATTGGCACTATGTTAAAGGTGTCTCCAAACCCTATTTAGTGAGTGTCTGAGGTTGCTACAACATAACCATCTGGTAAATATCTTGCTGTTACTCATTAGATAAACCTACTTGAATCCAAGGAGCTCTCAGATTTTCTGGGTCCAAGATAAATATCCTACATAATTCACCTCATATTATTTTTACCAATACTGATTTACATAAAGCCAATTTACAGCTTCAGTATGTAAATAAATGCTCACTGTATTTCAAGATAAAATATTTCAGTCCCAACATACTGAACTAACACAGTTTAAATGTTGATTCTTTCCGAATACCACAGCTTTAATAGTTCATTTAAATTCCTAAAGAGAATAAAGATCACAATCTAAACATAATTTTCCATCATTTTAGGCAATCATTTAGGCTTTGGCTTTAGAGTTGATATAAAATTCTTGAAGACTGGGAGAGGGAGAAGAAACCATAGTGAGCAGACAATGTCATGTAAAAAAACAAACAAACAAACAAAAAAACACTACCACTATCTGTAAATGCTATCGCACATACTGATTATAAAAGAAATTCGGGAGAATGGCTTCTCCAAAGCTCCAACTTTCCCCATGAACAGACTTTGTACTTACTGTAATGCTCACCTGGTCTCCTGCCAGAACAAATATTTTAATGTAAAATTTAATAAATGGAACTAAAGGTATTATGCCCAATTTAAAATTCCATATTGTGTAAACTATCGATATTAACATAATTGAGTTTGTAAACAATCCATTTGTAGAAGCTAACCTTAGACACTGTATTGACCCAAAATATCTAGTGGGGCTCATCTGCAAAATGAAGCATCAATGCCTGGAATTCATTAAAAGCGTTACATGTTTAATTTCTCCTGCCCTACAGCTCCATTGTCTCGTAAAAATTTTCCTTTGATGTCCCCCACTAAAAGAATTAAAGGAATATTGTAATTGAAATGTCATCAATAATTCACAAGACCCTCCTCCACAGCAATACAGCTGATGAAATATTAATTGAGCTCCACAGACTGACAGTCTGCAGAGGAGCACTTGCCTGTAATTTGAACCACGAGTCCTGATCTTGCTGTAGCTCAGACCTGCCAAGAAGGCAATTATCTGGATGGTCTTGCCCAATCCCATTTCGTCTCCCAGAATTCCTCCGGCCTGCTGGCAGTGCAATTCCCACAGCCACCTAACACCTGTCTGCTGGTACCTACAACAACAAACACCAACAAGAAAGAGAAAATGGCAAATGGTGGATGATACAGATCATAACAGAAAGTACTCATGAATTAATCATTTGGCTAGGTTCTAGTACCAGTCAGAGAAACATGCCGGATGTGTGTTTTACATGAGTATTATATTTATAAGGTCATACATTTTTGATTACCTAGGCATAAAATCACAAATTTTTCTTTATAGAACATGTTAACACATTTCTAATTAAACTGATAGATGACCCGGGTAGTTAGGGACTATTTCATTTCTTTTTCAACATTAGAAATAGCTTGGTAAACAAGCATAAATTTATTATATTTTATTCAGTATCTTTCCGGAAAAAAATCTCAAATACTTTTAGTTATATAAAGTTCCCACAATTTTTCTATGAAAAAAGAGGCATTAACGTTTACTTTTTCTATCTCAACGGCATCAAAAAGCAAGAGACAGAACACCACAATTTACATCATATACTGTTGAAAAGTCACTTGACAATTGTATTATCTTCTATAGGAAAAATTTAATTGAATTTTAAGGCCATAAACAAGTCTGAATAAAAGGCTGCTCACAAAATTAGTACATGACAGATGATTCTCTTGTATTATTAGCAGATGCAAAAAAGAACAGTTTAAAGACTCAACAATACAAAAAGTCTTTTTAATTTTTTAAAGCAGAACTTGATTCCGGGGCTTTATCATAAATACAGAGAGATCAGAGCTATTAAAATTTTAAATAAGGAGTACAAGACAAAGAAAAATAATATGTTCCTCTCTAAAAACAAAGTTGGTAATTTCCTTTCTCCATCAATGGCATATTCAATCTATAATCTAAAAAAATGAAGCTAAAAAAAGGATTAATGCAAGAAGAATTTTTTAGAGTTAAGGAAAAACATCATAGAATGGTATGAAAATTATATGCCAAGTTTAAAAACCAATCTAAGGCAAAAAATATTTAAAAGACCATGAAATCTAGGGGCACCTGTGTGGCTCAGTTGTTAAGCGTCTGCCTTCGGCTCAGGTCACAGAATCCCACATCAGGCTCCCTGCTCAGCGGGAAGCCTGCTTCTCCCTCTCCCACTCCCCCCTGCCTGTATTCCCTCTCTGTCAAATAAATAAAACCTTAAAAAAAGAAAAAAAAGACCATGAAATCTAAAGATTTTTTTCCCCCAAAGAAAATACCAAGGCTGATAAGCTTCCCATCTTAAACACAGGTGGTTTTGTTGTTGGTTTACTGGCCCAATATTTACTCCAGTTTGTGTGGTATGTCTACCTAAAATCTCACTGTGAACTCTAGTCCTTGTTGAACTAGTTTTATTTCATCTCTTAATCATTACTAGGGGAAGTAGTTTCCCCTAGAATCAATTCCAGAAGTTTACCTCTAGCTGTTGCTATTACTATCTATCATATAAGGAAAACTTTGAATGAGAATGTTGTTGCTTATTAAGTTTGCTATTATACACACTGAATATGCACCCTGAAGAAGAGGATTAAAAATCAAAACACGGGGAAGTCTTATATGGATAAAAGATCACTGAATTGAGGAAGAAGGACAAGTTCTATTAATACATGGTACATAATCAGAGAATAATGGCTAACCAACTCCTTAAGAAGCCAACTGCTGCGGAGGCAGAGGGCCACGTGGTTTGGATATAGCCTCACAACCGCCCTACATAAAGATGAGCAACCCATTTTATATTCGGATATGAAAGCACGTAGAGGTTAAGTAACTTGACAAAGATCATACTGCTAGGAAAAAAATGAGCAAGCCTGAACTGAAATCCAGAACCTCTCCTTCCAAAGTGACTCTACTTTAGAGATAATGTTGACCAGCAGTTCTTGATGGGGAGTTATTTTGCTCCCTAGGGGACACCGGGCAATCCCTGGAGTCATTTTTGGTCGTTCAAACTGATAAAGTACAATTGTTATCTAGGAGGTAGAGTCTAGAAATGCTGTTCAACATCCTACAATGCACAGAATAGTCCTTACAACAAAAGAATTATTCTATCCAAAATGTCAGTTGTGCTGAGGATGAGAACCCCTGATCTAGACTAAAAGCTGATTGTGAACCATTACACTGGACCAATCTCAGCTGTGGATAAAGATGTAGTACAAAAAACTGATGTATGATCAGAAGCACTAAATAATCAACCTCCTTTTACTGAGGTGGAGAACAAGTATGGGAGCAACTCCTCCAGACAGAGTAAGGACCAAAATCTCCCAGTGATCATTCTAGTGTTCCACCACTACACCACACCACCTCCCCCTAACACAGGTCCAACACCTCTTTTTGTTTGGGGCCAATCAACTTAAGGCAGGGAAAATCCTTAGAGGAGACCTTGAGAAACCATGAAAGGAAAAGTGGCAACCTGCACGGTATCCCAAAGGGAGTTTAGGAGGGCATTAAGACAACTGCATCCTATGTGACCCAGGAGAGGCAAGAGTAGTGTGATGGGTGTTTCCTCATCAACAAATGTAATCTCCAAGAGCATATGATTGTGTGTTTATAAAATGATTAACACTAAAGAAATGGTTTAAGGAAAAATATCTACTAGGTGGCCCTATAAGTCACATCACTACATGGAAATCCCCAACAACTGGGACATCGTACAAAGATGGCAAAGAGTGGCTCTTTCTTTCTACAAAGGCCCTCAGATCGCATCAGCACGCTGGCTGGCGGGTGTGTGTCGCTGGATGAGGAGGAGTTAGGGGACCTGGGTTCTGGTTTCAGCAGTGCCACTAACTAACTTAGGTTTTGTTGCTTTGATTTCCTAATAAACACTATAAACAATGACATACTTCAAATGAAAGCAGGTTACAGAATACAGTTTTCAGAACCTTTGAAAAGCATACAAAAAATTACTCCTTGTAAAGTTTTACAAACTATTGTACAATAATAAAAAAAATGACCATACTCTGCTTCCCCCATGAGACTGAAGTATCACAAAATAACCACAAATAATTGGTGTATCTTGGCATTGTCACACTAACCCAAGATTGCATTTGCTAGTGTGGCTAAAAGTAAGGTCAAAAGATTGAAGTTTGTCATTTTATTGCTAAATTATACAGATGAATGCATTTGCTGGGCAAACTTTCAAAACAGAATTTTAAAAGTTAAACATGATCTTGCAGAAAATAGCACTTAAATGGATAATTGTACCTCTGACTCCCTTGCGTACAACTATACCCTGTTAATTTAATTCCACAGAGTGCAGTAAATACGGCAAAAAAATATCTATGGCTTAAAATTAAACTGGCCTGGCTAAAACTTAATCATAAAAGAAAAATGGAAACTTACCAATCCTATTAATTTTTTTCATACAGCAGAAGAAAAGGAACAGAAGTTTAATAACACTTATGAAATGTTTAAAAACCTGTTTTTGAGAAATGAAACACAAAATATTTTCCAGAAATGTGTAATTAAGACTAATTAAAACAAACAAATATGACATGTATTTACATTAACTACTATAGGGTTAATAGTCAATACACCGAAGCCTATATACTCTTAGTAAGCAAAGTTTGGTTCTAGTAACTGAAATTTCTTTAGCCGAAAATCTCACACTTATACAACAATGCACATTCAACTCGACTCTTAAGGATATATACCAACTTACTACACATGCAGAAGTATCCTTCTTCATTAAATCAATTTAATTTATAATTTGGGTATTCCTCTTGCTAGTACAAACTGATACTATTTGGACTGTTCCTTAATAAGCAATCACTTTAGAGAAGATAAAAAGAGTTGTCAATAAATGTTGTTTACATACCCTTCCATAGTTAATTTTCATTTGGGAGAAGCAATAAAGTGGCCACCTCTCTGGGCTAAGAATGATTTGTCTGCAAAAATTACTAGAGCGATTCAGATTTGAATTTCTACATAGGTCGGCTTCTGCCCAGTTACGGCAGCCCAACCAAGACACTTCACATTTTTAGAATTTCAGCTTTCCTATATATTTAGTGGTATAAAATAACTACTCCCAACTCCTTTTGCCCACCCTCCCCTCATTGAGGTAAGAGTTAAAACTATAATATAAGCCCTTTGAAAGGAAATATAAAAAGCACGTTATTTTTAAATAGACATCCTGCACAAGTTTAAGGCATGGCAGACAACCGAATCTATGAAGGAGATTAAGCATAATCATCTCAAAGAAAGAAGTTTACATCCCACACCCAACTACCAAGTGATGCTACTAAACAGAAAGTAGCTATTTAATGGCTTAACTTCCTATATGCATCGAAGAAGCCTTCCTAAAGTATCTTGTTAAGTAAATCCCAGGAGTGATGAGATTGAAAATGTGCCTCAGTATTTACACTCATCACGGGAGACTGGCCCAGGCATCTATCACACAGCTTCCAGTTATCTGGAACACTCAGCCACTTCACATATGAAACGTAGTCAGTTTCAAATAGCAACTTAATGCTGAAGGTGTTTGCCTAGATCTTCTCTTTTGACATTAGAACATCTACATAAAATATTTAGAAGCACATTTGGTCAGCTCAAAAGTATTATACCCTTAGGTACAACATAAAACAAACTACTCAGAATAGTTTTTATTTCTACACAGAAGTAAAAAAAAAAAAAAAAACCTCAATATTGATTTTAATATACTACTCTTCTTACTTAATTCATCTGACTTAAGAAATTAGAGGTTTGGTCCCTTAGAATTACTAAGAACAAAAAAATAATTCAATGTAGATGGCTTTTAAATGTGTTGCTTTTAGCCGGCTGAGACAGGTCCACACAGATTCACCAGCTTACAAACGTGCCCCATGCGCACTTTAGTCAATTTATTATCATCTACTTTAATGAGCAGCACGTGGCTAAAATTTCATTTGACAGTATCTATATTTGCAATAAACTACTGCAAGTACCTTAGGGGCCCACAGGTAACTACTGAGTCATATCTAAAATATTAATTTGTACACAATGGCTTGACGACAGATATAAAGAAAAGAACACATGGCACATACTTAAAAAGCTTTTTGAACAGAAAACCCGGCATTTTAAAATCATCGAACTCCGCATCGCTCTCCTCAGAATCGTCTTCGAGCTTCAGACACTTCTCTTTGTCCCGCAGCCTCAGCTTATTCCATCTCCTACCATGAAAATAAAAGTCATATTTCCATTATTTTGGTTACAAGACAGATTAAAATACAGTTCTACATAATGCACATGAAAAAGAAGGAAATTAGAATGGTCTTTTAGCTTTCTGCTACCGTCATTACCCAAAACTCTGATATTCAAAGAAAAAAAATTCTCTTTTCCTTCCTTTTCAATTCAATTCTTATTTGAATTATTACAGCTGCTTTAGAAATATTTCTGTAAGGTCCCATTTCATTATCAAAACTACTTGTGCCTCTTCTGGCATACCCTAAGGGGGAATTTCTCTGCTACTTCCTAAGATATATGAACTTAATTCTAGCAAAGATTCAGTGAAAATTTCAATATAACTATCTCCAAAATGGCAATGTAACAAAAAATTGATTTTATTTATAATTACTATTTCTGTGCTAAAGATATGATAGTCATAGCATAAAACAGCATAGTATTTTGAACATAAAGCAAATTTTGGGTCAAAATTGCTATATATCAGATTAACATATTGTTTACTTAATGGGGGCATCAACAGTATCAAAGGACTGATAAGTAAACAACTTAGAAAAAAATGTGTTCACTAAATAAAATCTAAGTTATAAATTTAGTAATATGATGCTTTTCAGATATAAAATGAGTGTTTCTATTTCAGAGGGGTGATGCCATGTATGTATACCAGAAGAAATGTCTAAAGATCTGAAAGTTTTAATAACACACTAAGGTTATTGGGAAGGTGTAGTATTTAACCAGACTAATTCTGCATCCAAATAACTCTATAATGGACACCGGTGTCGTGAGTTAATACGTGTGTGTGTGTGTGTGTGTGTATACACACACACACAAAACTCAATAGCCTCACATTCTGTTTACTTCCAAAATAAAAGGATGACCTTTCTCAGTATGCATATTCACAATGTGAATTTCACAAAATGGTGGGAATGGAATAAAGCAATACAGATAAATGCCTTCAAAGTAAAAAGCTCACAGAAAGCGAATGAGAACAGCAACATGTGTAAGATGACATTTAACCGCCATTGATTATGTAAGAATACTAAGAGAATGTGTGGGGGAAGGTAAACGAGAAAATGGAAGGATAGTATCATACACGTTGCCCAGTTAGACCAATGGTGTTTTCCAGTATCAATTACCAAGCACAGGAGGCCAAATACAAGTGCAACAGGCAACCCCACCACGGCAGCTGCTGGAGGACCCTAAAGCACATCCTCTGATAAAGTCTCGCCTTGTTGAGAATGTCAACTCTTTGAAGTAACAAAAGGAAGGGATACCTGAGGTTTAACTGCGATCAGTAAGGAAGAGGTAGCTGGTGATCTGAAGCTGCTTCTCAGGGTACGAAGAGTACCTATAAATAAGCACTGCTGGTAGTTTCCAGAGAAGAACAGCAAATGTAAGAGGCAGTACATAGCCAAGCCTAAAAAAATAGCTGTCATAAAACCATGAGGTAGTCTTTTTATATAAAATGTTTAATGACCTTTTTGTGCTTAACTTCTAAAGGTGATCTCTTCCTCTTTTTTATTTTTCTTCCTTAAAAACTATCTCTGAGCAACTGATGAAATGAAGTACCTCTCGGTGGCTATAATCGTCTTTACTATTCTTCTGAGTTTCATATTATCTACAAATTTAGTTAAGTGCAATGGTATACAGCAGTGGTTCTCGACGAGGGGCAATCTGGCCATCCTCCCCACCCCCCAGGGTAATTTGACAATGTCTAGAGACATATTTGGTTGTTACAACCGCTGTGGGGAGGGAGATATACTACTAGCATCTAGCAGGTGGAGGCCAGGGATGCTGCTCAACATCCTACAATGTACAAGTCAGTCCTCTACAACAAAATGTTATCTGATCTTAAATGTCAATAGTGCCAAGGCTGAAAGACCCTGGTATATAAGTAGACCCACTACTGAAACTTAGAAACCAAAATGATGTACATACATTTTCCTAGTGTATATATCTGGATTCTTGCTACCTACTATCTGAAATTTAGTAAGCAAGCAATTTCACATAATGAGACACTCCTCAGTATCCAAATTCCTCACTATCAGAACTCAAAACCAAATATCTGCAAAACAAAAGATACTTGTGTTTAGCAAATTTATGAATAATACAAAACTCAGAAGAATCACAAAAACTACCATATCCACTTAAAAATACTCCATTTTGCAATTACGCAAAGATAATTTTACAGGAAGAAAAAGAAAAACACCAGAAGATACCGGTTTTAGAAGTTTGGCATAAAGTCATTAAATACTTTACATAAAGAGTATCACTTTTAAACTCCATTGATAGATGATAGCTATTTCCTCAGACTCAGCCAGTAAGTCTTTGTGGCTGTTCAATTTCCCACTGCATCACTCTGAGTCAACAGGGCTTCAGCTTCCTCTTTCTCCTCCCTCCTAAAATGTACAGGCATCATGTCACCACAGAACACGGCACCTAGGAAACCACATAAGCCACTGCAGAAATGATTGCATTCCAGTGCCTTCCGCTTCATCAAGATGAAAAGAGCCGAACATTTATTCAGTTTGGCTAAAGAATGACTGAAGGTGGTAGGGAAAAATCATTATTGCCTACAAGCATTTGTACCACTGTGAAGACAAATCGCCCCAGTAGAATCATATACACATATTAAAGACAGAAAATACCAGGGTTATAAAACCACATGCATATGCGGCTCAGGCTAAGACGTCCTTCTGTTATAGAAAGCAGTAATTCCTCAGGTGGCTTGTAGCCAAAACAGACCTCTGACCGTCTACCCAATGCCCCCTGAGGCAGTGCCGCACCAAGTCCTGACGGTTGAGAAGGCCGCCAGGGCAGAAAAGGGAGGGGGAGGGGCGCCAGAGTCACCTGAACTGAGAGAAACAGATGCCTTGCTCATCCTAGAAGCCACCAAGGGTCTTAAAGTTGCTCTCTTTTGTGTGCTTGACCTGCTTGTCCTGCAGCCTGGCAGGCTGAGCAATCTGTCTGGCCAGGAGGTGTAAAAGGACCTATGAATAACCTGGGATTGACACATGGAATAAGCACAGGCCAAAATAGGAAAAGTCTGCACTCAGACGGTCTAGAATCAAATCCTGACTGCTTTGTATCAGTTCTTTAACCCTCAGCAAGTCACTTAGCTTCTGTGGCACCTACCTTTCCTCAAGTGTGAGGAGGGGAGAACAATGGCATGTACTTCCCTAGATTGAGGGAGGATTAAATGAGGTGTCACATGTAAAGCCCTTAGCATGAGCCTAGAGTATGAGTACTCAACAAATAAATACACCGTTCTACATAATCATGTCTGCTTACTGAAATCCTCACACAAACTCAGACACGATCCTCAGAGACTGGCACTGTCACTCTGTTCACGTACAGAGAAGGAAGGGGAGGCAACAATACAGCACAATACAATCTGCCTGCAATAATGCAATGCACCACAACGGCTTAACAGAACTACCTGAACACATACATTTGGACAAAAACCACCTTTGTGAATCAAATGGATGCTCCAAAAATTATTATGAATACTGTGACCACTGATCACCATGAGTAAACACACCTACCCATCAGACGGTACCTGCTGGAATACCTCAATTTTGAAATTCTGTAACAGATGTGTAAACAGGGAGCTGTTTTTATGTGACAGTAACAAAAAAATAGATACAGAATGACTTAAAATTGGTTGGGGGTAGGTCAAGATTAAGATCTGGACCCCAGTGATTTAAAATCACAAAAATCAGACATGGTCCCCCAATGTCTAAATTCTGTTATTTCAATAAATAAGCTAGAAAATGGATTTTGAAAGTCGAAGGGGGCAGTAAATAGTCCAATACTTACATTTTTGGAAAAGAAAGAACTTTTTCATATTTTCTACGCTCTCATTTAAAAACCTCCGCACATGTCATAGTCACAGCTGCAGCCACATAAAAGCAAGTGGGCCCGATGTTCCCTGGCAGCGTTTCTAGCTCCTCACACGCCTGCCACCGGCAGCCTGCTAGCAACTCCACCGGCAGCCACTCAGAAAAGAACCCAGCAATAAACATAAACGGACAATTCCAGTCAGATGCAGGCAGAGAAACTGCTCCCTGGCTTTGCTACATTCATGCAAGAACGAGAACCTGGCCCAGGCTGTGGGGCCTGGGGCGGAGACCACAAGGATCTGTCAGAAGCAACTCGGACCCAGGGCCGGGCTGCTGGCAACAACGCACGGCGTAACCAGTTGAACTATACCAGCAACAACACTTCCTCCAGGTGCTGGGGCACCTTGTCAATGGAACCCTAAGAATACACCTGAGAGCTAGCTGCCACCATTTAAACTTAATTTTTTTTTCAAAGGAGAATTTCCAGAATGCCAAGGATGTTCAAAATATTTAAGCGGGAAAACACAGTTAGCTGTCTTTATGCCACGACTTGGGGGTTTCCTCCTTCCTGTGCCATGTGCATTCCTGTACTGTCCCCAACCTCCCTCCCACAAACACACACATCCACACCCTCCATGGACCCTTCAGAGTCTGCTCAAGCAGTGCCTCCAGAGAAGGAAGCCTTCTTTGGCCAGCCAGAGTTAGGTGTCCTGTCCTCCAGGTACCTTCCCAACCCCACGGCACCCTGGGCACACCTGGTGTTTCTACTAGAGCACTCACCAAGTGTTCAGCCTCATTTGAAAACCATATCTATCTCCCCCATTAGACCAGGAGCCACTTGAGGCCAGTGACTGTTTTTAGTCATTTTCATACCTCTGGAGACCAGTAGTACAATGGCCCACCTCAACAGAGATACTCAGTAAATGCTGCATGAATGAATGAGGTTCAGAATTGGGCTAGGGATAAGGAAGACACCAGGGACAGAAGCGTGGCTTGAGAATGGTCAAAGTAGGTCATTCAAAAATGGGTTCAAGAATCGTCCTGTTCTAGCTCATTTACAGCCTACCTCCTGCTGCATTCCTCCTCTTTCCACATGTATGATGTTAAGCTACTACTCCAAGATTCATCCACTGGACAAACATGGTTAAGGTGCACAACAAAGAATGAGGCATGGCAAGGACAAAATCAGAGAAATTCTTAATTTTATAAGGAGAAAAAAAAAAAGGACAGGAGAGGAAGCTCATTACACTGAGTAATAAAAATTTTGTAAGTTATTTTCAAGTCCTGAGTTCGGTTTTTTGGGTTTTCCAGCAGATTTACTTTGCAACAAAACTGGTTTCTGTATACCAGTCCTCAGGAAGAATCAGAAGCCCTGGGTTTGAGTCCAAGCTTCCCTAGGACCAGGTGGAAAAGGATGGGCAAAAGATTCAACCTTTTTTAATGAAAGAATTCATCTTCTGACAGAGGGGGGAAAAAGTTTAACTAGCCCTAAACTACACTGACATCACTAGAAAGGAAATAATGTTTTTGATGATCCCACCTTCGTCTTTTTCTTTAATCCACCCATGTAATAGTCACAGCTGCAACCAAATAAAATGAAGTACGTTAGTCCCTGGGGAGATCTTCTAACTCCGACAGTTCCTCAGACTTCAGTGGCAGCCACTAGAGGAAAACCCAGTAAAAAACAGATTTCAGATTCCCACTGAGAAGTGAAAACCAGATGTGGGCAGAGAGCTACATTTCAGGTCTATAACTGGCAAGGGGAGATCTGAATTTTAAATATATCATTCAACATCACTGCATTTGTCTCCTCGGCCACCGAAGGAGCCAAATAAGAGGTTGTCACAGCATGACATGATAATATATGTACTACACCCTTTGGAAACTTTTTTTTTTTTTTACACTGTATACATGCCAGACGCTATCTCACAATTAATTATTGGCAGGAGATTATACAAAAAAGTAAAATTGAGACATTCTAGTTAATTATAGGTTAAATATGAATAAAAAATAACAACTGTGAAAACACCTACTGCAATCTTGGGCATGCAGGAGTTAGATGTAGCTCCCAAGTCTAGAAGGCCCTCATGCTAGTTCACCCATGCCATCAGCCAAGAGTAAGATTATCACAGTCCACTTGGGGAATGATGTCCTACATATCTAGGTCAGCAAGGAGTGTGGAAATCCAGCCTTACAAGACACAACAGAATAATCTGGAACACTGACCTGAGAACAGAGAAAACCATGAGGAACCAAAGTGTAATCCTGACCTACACACACTTAGAACCGACAAGCAGACTGTGAAGCTTGAAGATGCCCCCTGGGCAGAGGTCTAGTGCCCCCTAGTGCATTCAAAGGAGAAATAATTTTTTATTTCTCCCCAAATAACTACTGATAATGTGCTCCTATTTGTACAGATATTTTATCACTAAGTGGGCCTTATCGTATTAATAAAAAAATGTATAAGAGGTGAGAAAAGCCTGACATCAACAAAACTTAAGTATTATAATAGCTAATGATCTGGCTATGCATACTAATACCAACTGTAAAACTGCCTTTTACTTTGGAAAGAGGACACCTTTTCATATGTATCAATATTTATAGGCTCTTCTTCATGATTCTTACAGACCCTCCTACTGGCTCGATGAAATCTCTGTAGTAAATGTTTTACCTAGTGGGCATGCAAATAAGAACAGCTAATACTTACTGAGTACCTGACATATGCCTAATAGCTTAGATATATTATCTTTTATAATCCCCATACCATCCCTGAAGAAAGTATTGCTATGATCCCCATTTCACAGATGAAGAGATGTAGAAAATCTCACAGCTACTAGGTAAGACTCTGGCATTCGATTCCATGGTCTGTGATTTCTAAACCCTATGTTACATATCGCCTCCTGAGTAACCTTTGCTAGCTCTGGACCAGCTGTGTTTTGAAATTACACATACAAACATCCATACTATGTATATGTTTTTTTAATTTACAGTCAGAAAACAAATACTAATAATAAGAAAAATAGCTACCGATGTTCACAGTGTGCTGTGCACTGTTTTAAATAACTTGCCTGTATTAATTCATTTACTCCTTACAAACCCTATGACGCAGATACTATTTTTAATCTCTTTTTCACAGTTAAAGTAGGCAGGGAGAGGTGAAGTAGCCTGGCCAAAATCACCAACATGAAGATTCAAACCCAAATAATAGGCCCCTCCTGTTACATAATCTTGCCTCTCAAAAATATTTTTCAAACTACCTAAAACCACCTCTTGTCTCATAGTGTAAGCCAAAGAGTCAATAATCACCTCTTTAAGCACTATACAATGAAAACAACTGTACAAGACAAACCAAATTCTAAAGCTTCAATTCAAATTTGTCTCAAAAGATGTCCTTCCCTACCTCAATACTGCACAGAGTGAGTCAAAACTCATTCTTTGGGACTCCTGGGTGGCTCAGTCGGTTAAGGTCTGCCTTTGGCTCAGGTCATGATCCCAGGGTCCTGGGATCGAGTCTCACATTGGGCTCCTTGCTCAGCGGGGAGCCTGCTTCTCCCTCTGCTTGCCGCTCCCCCTGCTTGTGCTCTCTTTCTCTGACAAATAAATAAAATCTTAAAAAAAAAAAAAAACCTCATTCTTCACTGTACACCTGCCAACTTTTAACAGTAAAATCTGTTTAGCAATTCTTTTCACTACAGATGATCTGGGCTGAACAAACACAAAGGATACATTTACTTAATAAACAAACAAACCAATGCCTACACCAACTCACAAAAAAGGCAAAATATACCCATCAATAAGAATTGTCAATTATTAGTAGCTTCAGGTGATTTAGTAATAAAATGAACATGCCCGCTCCAAAACTCCAAGAAAGTCATATATTGAGCTGCTTGAAATTCAAAAGTCACCTAACTTCTCTGCCTTCATTTTCACATTGCAAGGGCCACCAAGCCCAGAGTTTGGATCTGCACTATGAGGAAAAATTCACACACCACACAGTTAAACCATTCTCAATACAGGGTGAAATTTCAATCTCAGGCTCATTCTCCGCTTATTGCAATATCCATGAAAGAAATTCTACAACAGAAGCACAATGAGTACAATTTGATTTTTAAAAATATATTCAAGGCACCAAGCTGGGTATTTAATATAGTTTGCATTTCTGTAGTGCGATAGGTTTTCTATTTCAGACAGCTAAGAATCCCTTACAGATTAGTCTAATTTGCTAAATTGAGATACTCAGTGTTTTACTTTTCTTATCTGCCTTTTTATGGTCTATCTGGGTGGACTTAATTGGCATATCTGCGCAGATGAAATACCCTCAGTGAGGAGTCCAGATCTCACAGAGTAAATTAAGACTGATGTAGACAATTATGCACTGGAGCTGGGAATGAGAGGTGTGTGCAGAGCACAAAGCAGAATTAGTCTTCATTTGTGTCTTAGCTTCGTCATTTAAAAGAAGCCAAGATTCTCTCTAAGAAAACTCTTTAAGGGAATAACTTTTTTTTCTCTCTTTAAAATATAGACTCCTGGGGGGGCGGGGCGGGGAGAACACAGGTTTATTTCTTGAGAAATTAACTCCCAGAAACCGATGGTAAGAACAATCTTCAAATCATTAGGTTTCTTGATCAAATTAGCTTTAGGTTTCTTGATCAAATCTAGGTTAAACTTCTAATAAATTCAGATTTTAGAGATCAAGTGATTTTTTTTAAAAAGTTACAAGCTCTACAATGTAATTTGGCTTTTCCTATGTGCAACTTTCCTGAATGTGCTGAATCGCCATCCAGTGCAAACAAAGATCTAACTGAAGAATAAACGAGACAATCCCAGTGCAAAGGGAGCCAGCTCTGGGCAAAACAAGACAAAGAGGCTCTGTGAAGACAATAAGATGGAGACAGGCAGCTAGGAGAGTGGTTCTAGGAGGCATGGCCTTCCACAGCATTTCAGGCAAGGAATGGGACCCACAAAAAATACGGAGGCGGTCCCCATCAAGTGACAGCAGAAACCTGCTGCTGAAGTAATGCTCTTCTCAGTCCACTGCACTGACCAAGCTGATAGATCACTCCTGCCTACCCCAATCCACCTTCAGACCCCTTCCCCAGCCTTCTCCATTTATGCTATCTTGGGCAAATTATGTCACCTTTCTGCTCTCAGTTCCTATTTCCTCAGGGGTTGTGAGGTTTAAACCAACGAGCCCACCTGACATGAAACACTGCCAAGTAGTATGCATTCAGTTCTCAGAGAACCTCCTTCCATCCCCCACATGCCACCCTTGCTCAGGCCATCAAAGCCTCCAAATTTTCAAAACCCTGAGACTTTTTTTCAACATTTATCCTACTTGGCTTGACCCCCCTAAGCATCTGAAAATGCTGACAGCCTTTCTCTTCTCAGTCTCTTTCTCTTTTTCTCTTCATGTATACAGTCAAACCCTCCAAACCAGGATCCAACTCGCCCCTGGCCACAGCAGCCCCAGTGCTCAAGGGGAAGGACAACGGAGATACTGTTTACTCAGACGATTAAGCCTTGCAGTGTGAAGACACTGTGTAAGATTTACATAATGAATGGAGTCATTCAAAGGTAGTTACGTAAAAAAAGAGGGGAGAAGCAGAAAAGAAAAATCTTCAAGGTTTAAAGATATTTTATTAGATGGATTAGAAACCAGTTACACCAACAGGCATCATGACTACAGATGCAGGTTATACAAGACATGAGGCAAATTCTATCCCCATCCTGTCAAGTCTTCTAGACTCCCTACAATCTCCCCAAGTCCCCATCCAATCGGCTTAGGTTTTCGGTTTGGTTTCCATCGCAGGGAGGTGGAGGCAGCTATGTGCTGATTCTTGGCGCCACCTTGTGGTCACACTTAGATATTGCAATTCCACCCAATTCCACAAATAGAAGGGAAATGACATTTACACAACCCTGTCCTGGCTTCAAATCCCAGCTCTAGGGGCGCCTGGGTGGCTCAGTCAGTTAAGCGTCTGCCTTCAGCTCAGGTCATGATCCCAGGATCCTGGAATCAAGCCCTGCATCGGGCTCCCTGCTCGGTGAGCCTGCTTCTCCCTCTCCCTCTGCTGCTCCCCCTGCCTGTGCTCTCTTTTTCAAATAAATAAATAAAATCTTAAAAAAAAAAAAAAAAAACCCAGCTCTACCTCTTAACAGTGAGATCATAGGCAAGTTGATTAACTTGAACAGGGCATGATCAAATGTTTGAACACCTTACTATAATTATAATAACTGAAAGATATGTATACATAGGATCAAAGCCTGGAATGAAATGTAGACAAATAACGTGAAAAATAGAGATGTAGGTAGTTTTTTTTAATCTTAACGTTATCATAAATTCACTATTGAAAAAAAAAAACAAAACAAAAAGAAATCACCAAAAGTGCAAGGTGGGGAGTGTGGAAAGCCTTCAAACCATTGGCAGGTAGCAACTCAAATCGGTTTCAGGCTGTGATCTCAGCAGCTTGGCCCCCGAGTACCTGATTATTTGAGGAAACTCAGGCACCACCTACTCAAGAGTCTGTTTCTGAACTCTACTGTGTTTCACTCACTGAGGTGGGAGTGGAATGCAGGAGGGGGTTTTTTGCAGCAGCAATACCAAGCTGACTCTGGGCTAGAGTAGAGAAAAAAGAGCATTTGATTTTCAAACCCCAACATCCTTACCCACAGTTCTTTCCAATCGCCTCCAGGGCTTCCTAAGTGGGAACATAGTAAGGGCCTGCAATAATGAGGGATGCCACCACCCTTGCCTCAGAATCAGCTGGAGCTCAGTCAAAGCACTCACGCAGTGCCCAGCTCCTCCCACCCCTGACCTGCTGCCTCAGACACTCCAGGCTGAGTCCTGAAGGTGCTTTCCAGGTGATTCTGAAGCATATGCTCTGATAAGAAGCAGATGATCTATTATGTACAGCATGTAGCTGAATGACCTAACCTCAAAGTTCCTTTTCAAGCCCGACCCTATATAAACACACTTGTGCAGGGTATATATAAGAGGATTTTAGAGAAACAAATACAAACTGAATCTGCCAAAAGCCATAAGCGCAAAAGGAAAAACAGTATATAAAATCTATTTATACACATCAAGTAGTTCCCAAACTTGACAGTGCATCAGAACCACCTAGAAGAGCTTTTAAAAATTACTGCTTGGTAGCCCCACACTGGACTTCTTGAATCAGCACCTCCAATGGTAGGGCTCCCAGGTGATTCTGCAGAATCAGCCCATAGGCTAGGAACCTCTGCTTTACGCTCACTGCCAAGGAAATACAGCCCGTCAGGCTAGCAACTAAAACAGTAACATCTGGCAAACAGAAACAGAAAGAAGAGCTTCAGGGTATGGGTTTAAGTCAAAGTCTTAACACTAGCCCTAGTTGTGCCAGGAGGAGACGACACTTATTTTGAAGTGCATCCTCTCACTCAGGACGTAACCTGACCTACAGCCCAAGCCTGGCCCAAGCAGTGCCAACCGCTGCCGGAGGAGGCCAGGGTTGGTGACATTTTTTGTTTGTGCTGTATCTCAAGGTTGGCAAACACCTGGCATGAATGCTGCTGCTTCCCCGAGGCCCCCGTGCCCATGGGAGACATCACTAACGGACTGCAGCACTCCTTCCCAGACAGTCCACACCGGGCCTCGGTCTCCCCCTGAACAGACGGCCACTGCCCAAGAGTTGTCCGGCAAGGCAAGGGCCTGTGCCCTGCCTGTCCTACAGCGGATGGCTTAGAAACCAGGCATCTCTGCACACCACAGCCACTGCACCACTATCCAAGGCAATCCAAATGAGAAATGATGTGCCTCCAAAGCAAAGCAAGGGTTTTCCTTCTCAATAACCTGCACCCTAAGGTCTATTTCAACATATCTGAATTACTCAACAGCCAAGGCCCCATGCCCGGATGAATCTCCTCCACAAAGTCTTCCCCAAATATCTGTCTGAATTCATTATTCCCTTCACACTGGTTAGGGCCTATTGGTGCCCATGTCCCCTAAAAGACTGCAAATTCCTTGCCGGAAACCCTAGTCCTGGCCCTGGAGCACACACATGCATTCATGCAGTGAGAGCAAAGACGTAGCAATGAGAGCTGCCTCCTATCTCATGTGGAAATCAATCAGAAACACTGAGGTAACAAGGACTGCTGATCTTTGATCACTTTGAGGGGAAAGGTGCACATATGAAACGTGTGGTCTTCTGGGCCACCCTGACCTGTCCTGGCTGTACATACTGGATGAGATAAGTGACACGTAAGTGTTCACCAGGGACACCCATTGCTCAAACACAGAACATGTGTCATTCCTAAGAAGTCTTTGACTCCTGGAGCTCCCAGACCCTAGCTTTCTAAAGCAGCAATGTATTTTAAGAAAAGCTGAACCTCACAACTAAAAGCAATACCCTAATAGAAACTGCTGCTACAAAATGAAAATTAAAAAATAATGGATGTTTTCTAGGATCTGCACACTAAGGACATGAGTAAGAACCGACAGAATATGTACTTCTATGAACTGGCTCACCCATCCTGGTACATTATCAGAGGTATGAAAATCAAGGAACACCACTGAGGAGATAGCCTCCAAATGCAACTTAGTACAGAGACAGAAGCAGGATACAAATTGGGAAAGGCAAAAAACATATGGGCACTTTAAAAAAACGTGTAACACTTCCAAGACTGATCTGAGGTCTTGGGCTAAGTCAGAGAAAGTAGGATCCTAAATGCTATTATCCTGTTCCAGAAAAGGTTAAGCTATAGAAAAGGCTTGACAGGAAATTCCCACAGTTGGCAACAGCTAAAAACAAAGATACATAGTTGGGACTAAGCTAGAGCTAAGGAAAGACCTCTGATGCTCCAGCTGAGAGAATAAAGGAGTTGAGATCTCTAGGAGTGACTCACTTTCACTTCTGAGTCTAAATGAGCATTATAATTCACAGGGCTATAACCAATACAAGTTCAATAAAAGGCGCCTGGCCTAGGTACATATTCCTAAGCTCTAACCATAGAGAAAAAGTCATTTTCTATGTTGCAAACTCTATGGGGCTTTAGTCTGATCATCTATCATCAAACCACTGCTAAGATAAGGGAACCTAAAGTCTTTTTTTTGGTTCACTCAAGGGAATACCATCACAATTTCAATCTGTATTCAAAGATCAGCAACAAGAAGAAAGAAAATTAAAAAAAGCAACTGGCAGTTCTAAAATGTTCTTAATAATGCTTCTCAGTCCTGAGCCTTTTCTTTTACCATCCCCCAATCCAAAGAGTACCAGAGGAGATGGAATACAAACATTTCAATGTGTTATCTGCAGTTTAACAGCCTTAATAACTGTGGCCATAAAATTTTAAGAGCTATAGTATTTTGGTGGCAATTAGAGTTATTGATATTTCTGAAATTCATTTGAGATTTTACTGTAACTTCAGCAAAAAACTGGCTTTGATATGGCTTTAGAAATAACTATTCTACAGTCTGGAGATTATTAAGAAAAAAGTATTGCCATGAATTTAAATTAAACCTGTATTTAAAATTCAATCAAAATAAACTGCTTCTGATCAAGATACTAATACATTTAAAATAAATTTAATATTGAATGAGAAGAAAATATTGTTCCATTTACAATCAGTATGTTGAGATTAACACTTTTTTAATTCTCTACAGTTAGTTACGAAATAGACTGACACTGCTCAGGGTTCAAGAGTATCCCGCTGATATCCCTCAAACAGCTCTACTGATATTAATTGTGCAAAATAAAGTTAAAGTTGCAATGAGAAGTAACAAATGTAAGCCACTCCTCAACTATGCTACAAGAGGTCAAGAACTGGATTTAGGTCACAGGTCCTCAAACTCTGTGTGAAAAGAACTATGCCACATCTGCTTTTAAAGGGTTAGGGAATTATGTGACAGTCTGGATGTGGGTCATCAGTTCTAAATAACAGAAGGAAAAAATATCAGGACAATCTGAATTCACGAAGGTCAGTGGAAAGCTACAAGAAACACAATAAATGAGGTCTCCCTACATAGAAAACAAGAAAAAACTGTTGAGGACTGGGAAAAAGCCATCCCGGGAGCAAATACTTAAAAACTAATCTGTTAAACAGATTCCCTTTCCCTTGGACTTTCTTAGTGCTGCGTGAGCTCATGTGGGAGGCCAGAGATGCGGCAGGGTCGTGCTCGGTGGGCACACTGGGTACCTGCAGCATCCAGTTTCTCAGGGCTTACAAAAAATATGTGGCAACCAACTTCCCGAAGGAACACGATCACCTTCCCCTTTCATCTTATTTGCATCATCTACTGAGAGAGTCATGGCAAGAAAAGCCAAAGTCAGTGCCCGGCATCAAAACTGAGAGTGAAAAGGAAGGGTTGGCAGTGCGTGTGAACCGCCTTTCCCGCAGCAGGACAGGAGTTAATAACTCCGCAGGGGGCCGCCTTCTCAAGACAAGGAAGGTGGAATTTAGAAAACAAGCTTATTCTTTCATACACTAGAGCTTAAATTTCAGCTCCTTTTTGGAGGAACGTCCTGGACAATTACTTTCCTGCTTCAAAAGAAAAAACCAACCACGCAGCATACACCACACAGGCCGGCCTGTTCCTTTTCCTGCCCCTGGCTACAGGTGGCCTGAGTATAAAGGCATACGGCTCCGCCTTCGGTCCTCAACAGGCCTCTTGCCCCAGCCCTTCCCCTAAGCTTTTCTTCTGAGACTTGCCCCAAATCTGAATGAAGATACAGAAGTTAGAAGCATTGGGGATTAGCTCCACTGGGGCTCTGCTGGTCCAGGGAGGCTAAGGCTAAAGGAAGTCCAACCTTTGGATAAACGGGGGTCTAATACATTAAGCTGAATCTAGAACTCTTATTTAATAAACCTGTGGCCTCAGAGAAAGCAAGCAGCACAATCTGTTTACAATCTGCAGACTGACCTTAACCGCTGCTTATAATAATCTTCATCTCCATCATCTCGGCATCTCACTACTTTCCGACCTCCTCCTCCACAGGCGGCTTCTGCTTCCTCCCCAGAACTTGGAAAAAAGTCATCCTCGATCTCCTGCACCGTGACTTTTCTCTGCCGTTTCCGGGGCGTGAGCCTGGGCTTCAGGTCATAGTCCGTGCCCTCTCCCAGCAGCTCGGCACCCCCCGCCCCCTCCAGCTCCTCCTCCGTGGGTAAGTACTCGGACTCGTCACCCTCGGAGTCACCCTCCGCCTTCGGCCTCATGTCAGGCTCCAAAGGTTTCTTTCCTTTCGGCAAGCCCACTTTCCCCTGGAAATGAAGAGCCCTTTTCTGGAGCTGCTTCATGTGTTTTTTCAAGCGCTTATCTGTTTTTGAGAGAACTTTGCTTCGCTCATTTGGTTTGTTTTCAGGGAGTGTTGCGCTCAGTTCCGAAGTGACCGAGGCTGCAGTTTTTCTAGCTGCTCTTTTATTACAAGCTTGCTTCTTCCTTTCAAAAGACAATTTTGCTTGATCTGCCAAATACTTTTCAAAGCCTGATGCTTCATTGAGCATTAGCTTTCTAGGCTTTTTCTCCTGTTTCTGAGGGATCTGGGTTCCAAAAGGTGTCATCTGGCCCGTGCGGATGAGCTCTTCCCAAGCCATCTCCTGGACAGGCATGAGCATGCTGCCGAGACAGGACGGCCCCGGTTCTGAAAGAGGGATGACAATGTAGTGGGCACTAGCGTAAACCTTTCCAAGAGTACAACACAAATAGTCACTTCTTCAACAAACAGCACCTACGATTAACTCACATTTTAAAAACATACCATGGATGGGGGTGCCTGGGTGGCTCAGTCTTTTGGGTCTTCAACTCTTGGTTTCGGCTCAGGTCATGATTTCAGGGTTGTGAGATTGAGCCCCATGGCAGGCCCCACGCTCAGTGCAGAGTCTGCTTAAGATTCTTTCCCCCTCCCTCTCCCTCCCCCTCTGCTCCGCCCCCCACTCGCACATGCTAAGAAAGATAAATTAAAATTTTTTAAAAATTAAAACATATCATGGATGTACTAAAGCATATTGTATATAAAGAAGAGAATGAATTTATTATAGCATTCATCATGCCAAACTCAATATACTCCTACTCAAAAAGGTGGATTTTCAATAACTTTTTCTAAAATAATGCAGCCAAAGACAGACCTACTCATATGTAACATACAGACAAATGTGTCTGTTTCCTTATCAAATAGTCCCCAAGGAAGCAATCTCCCAAGTTTCCATGTCACTTCGAATACCAGCATCCACACGGACTTAAAATTCAAGAGACAGTAAAACTGCAAATGTATAAAGAATCAACATGTACCTAAATAGGTAAAACTTAAATGTTTGCTCTGCACTGCCCAATATAATAGTCATCATGTGGCTATTTAAATTTAAGTTGAAAATTCAGTTCCTCAGATGCACTTGCCATATTTCAAGTGCTCAACAAGCCGTGTGGGGCTAAGGACGACCACAACAGACAACACAGACAGCATTTCCATCACTGCAAACAGGTCTACTGGACAGCACTGTGTTAGATGTGCAAACAGAACAGAGGACATAAACTGGAAGTTCGGTCATAATAATATAAAGTCACCCAGAAATCTCTGAACTTAATCTCTGGCAACATTACACAAGGAATCCATATTCTAAAATCTACATTTCTTGTAGTCCAGTAATGCCACAGCCAGTTTTTCACTGAACTTGCGGTGAAGAAAAATACACATCAGAAAGTGCACAAATACTAAGTGTACAGCTCAGTGTATTTTCAGAAAAAAACATACCTGTACACCAACATCCAGAACAAGAAACAGAAATTACTAGCACCGCCAGATGCACCCTCCATGGCACCTTCCAGTCTCTACCCCACCCCAAAATAATGACTGACCACACTATTAACACTACAAACAAGCTGTCCCTGGCTTTGAGCTTTATGTAAATGGAAATGTTTGTACACTTGTGTCAGCTTATTTTGCTCAACATTATGCTTGAGATTCATCCTTATTGTTGAATATAGTTGCAGCTGTTAATTTTCATTGCTGTTAGTATTCTATCATATAGCTACGCTATAATTTTTCCATTCCACTGTTAATGGACATCTGGGTAGTTTCCAGGTTTTAGCTACTATGAATTATGTTGCTATGAATATTCCAGTACACATCCTTCAGTAATACGTTTCTACATAATTCTTTGGGTATGTTAAGCTTTAGGAGACACTGCCAAACAGTTTTTCAAAATGGTCCTATTAATTTTAAGTTCCACCAACAGTGTTTGAGAGTTTCAACTGGTCTACATTCTTACCATTTTAGTTATTCTGGTACGTGTGTAATGGTACCACTTTGTGGTTGTAATTTGTATTTCCCTACGAACTAATGAACTAGGGCACCTCTTCATAGATTTATTGACCTTCTGAATAGCGTCTTTTGAAGAAAATGTTCAAGTCTTTAGCCTTTTCCCAAGAGTTCTTTAATACACTCTGGATTCCTGTCCTTCAATTAATACAGGTGTTGCAAATATCTTCTCCCACTCTGCAGCTTGCCTTTTCACTCTCTTAATGCTATCTTTTGAACAGAAGTTTAGTTGTGATATAGCTCACTTATCAAACCTTTTCCTTTACAAGTGAGCATTTTTGTGTCTCATTAAGTCTTTGCCCTAAGATCATGAAAATACTTTCCTATGCTATATTCTAAAAGTTTTGTTTTACCACTCACATTTATATTTAAAATCTATTTGTCATTTATTTTTGTACATGGTGTAATGGGCCAAGATTCATTTTACCTTCGTGTGAATTAACCAAGCACCACTTACTGAAAAGATGATACTTCTTCACAGCACTGCACTGCCGTATGTGTCATAAACCAAGTGACCACGTATGGGTGGGTCTGTTCGCTGGACCCTACATTCTGTCCCATTGGTCTATTTGTTTTTCCTTGTGCCCATACCTCACTGTCTTAATTACTATAGCTTGATAACACATCTTGTTATTTTGTTCTTCTTCAAGATTAACTTTTCTTGGCCCAATACATTTTTATATCAATTTTAGAATCAGCTTGTTAATGCCCCCACCCTCACCCTATACTTCCCACCCCAGACTTTCTCCTTCAAAAAAGAAAAACAAACAACCTACTGAAGCGGTCAGAGGGCCAAAAGGAAAACCAGGAGAGACTGGGATCCTGGAAGGCACAGAAGTATCAGCTGCTACAGACAGGCCAAGTGGAGCAAGGACGAAAAGGGGCTTCTGGAATTGGGGAAGTAACTATTAATCCTGGGCAAAGTTTTACCAATGAAGCAAGAGGAGGTAAAACGCAGTAGCAGGTTTTAGGCAGCCAGACAGGAACAAGAAACACGGTACCTCAGCAGTGAAAGTCTTAGTCGCAGGCCAAACGAATTCTGAGAGACTGAAATTTAGAAGTCCATCTCTCTAATATTTTTTTCTATTGCCTCAATTAATTCTTCATAATAATTCTCCTGTATTACTGAATAAACTTCAGGAGCTAGTAGAAAATATTTGCTTGGAAAGCTTAAATGCTAAGAAGGCTTAGTCTATATTTCAAGTATTAAATGACTGAGCAGCTACCAACAATTTCTAAACACGCACCTACATATACACACACAGAGACTACAAAGGTATTTCGTTTCAGAGCTTACGCATTTTTTCAAAACATTTTCCAAAAGACACCCATCCTGGGCAGTAATAAAAACAAAATCAGAGCCATAGTATAACCTGAATGAAGATAGCTTTTCTTAAACAGAAGTGATGCTTGGAAAACCTGCCAAATACATCCCAAAAACATATGTAAAAGCAATTCTATGAATGCTGACTGATGATGCTGGGCTTAAAAACGTAATTTGATCAAGATGTTAGTTGTCTCTACAAAATTAACTACACAAGAATGTTAAGCTCTCTAATTTATTAAACATAATACCAAATGTGCACCAGCAGCCTCTAGTAGATGGAGTTAAGCATTTACTTTCATTCTCCAAAAACCCCCATATAACTTAAGATATTTGGTTCTGCAGGTGTAGAGAGTAAAATTTTCCTAAATCTGTTTTAACAGTAAGGCAAAGAAAGGGATTTTTCTTGAAACCCAGGCCAGGACTGAGGAGATACTCTCCACCACTACAGGCATCAGGCACCAATTCAAGAACAAAGAGACACTGCTCCCAGTATCCTCACCTATATCCTCCTCCTCCAGACTGGCATGATCTAGTTCAACTTGTACCTCTGCTCCTCCAAGGATGGCCTGGAGACGTTTTTGTTTTGCTGTGATCTTCTTTAGCTGTTGTTCCTTGAGTGGTAAATATTGAATACAGAAAACAACAATGAAATGAGTGTTTTATTGTTAAATACAAAAGATAAATTTAAAAACTTTAATCAAGAGCAAAATAAAACAGAAATCCCATACGTTGCTATTATTATAGAGCACCTTATTTGAGCAACTGCCACTTTTCTAGCAGGATGTAGGCCTAAAAGCATTTCCATCAGGCAGGCATCCCTGTCCCCACCCACTCTCCTGTCTGGGCGGCCCAGCTTTCTATGTGCCTGAGCACTTAATTTCACATGTACTGACTCTCCACAGAGGTGGTAGAACTGCTCTACTTGGTTTTCCCCACTGCACACTGTGTAAATTATTAAACTTTGTTTCTGACCTTAGCAAACGACAGGCTATGAGGTCAATGGCTGTAGGGATAAGAAACAAACACAAATGTTCAAACACTTGAAAAAGCCTCCTCTGCTCATCTACCATATTTACAATTGTCCTTTATAGTCTTTTATAGTATTCTACCCAATTACTAGACTTTAAAAGCATTTGGATATACCCTTTTACCCTACCCACCCCAGACCCCTCTTTGTCTTATCTCCCTCTACATCACGAGAGTTCAGCTATGCAGCCATTCCCAGGGCATCTCCAATTAACTAGGCCTATGGTACCTGGTTCTTCTTCCAAGTTCAAGAATGTCTGAACACCAAATATGAGAGTGGGATGAGAAGAAATGCTGAGTATAATGCCATGTTATACTAAACTGGAATTCCTTTTCTTTCAGTTTTCCCTCATTTCATCTCATTTAAACAGCCTTTCTAAAAACTAAACACAGCCTTTCTCTCTGAATAGTCTATCTCCAACCATCAAAGGGCTGTTTTAGAAAGATAGGAATATACAATTGACTTAGACTAGTACGTAAAATGGCCCAAAGTCTGGTCCTCACTGCTCCTTGAAACTTCAGCCCACCAGAAGCCCAAGGTCAGAGGTCTCTGAACATTCATTCACATGCTCGCACAAGAGGCCAGATGTCCTATCTCTGCTTTGGGGAGACCCCAGCTTCCTGAAGCCACTGCTAGCTCTAAGCTTTGGGCTGCTATTCTGGAGGTAGGGGACAGACGATGGGATGGTGAAGATAATGGACTGGTGTGTGGAAAGCAAAAGGAGGCACTGAGTCTATAGACATCACTAGTGAAGCTTAAATAAGAGATGCAAGGACTTTACTCACTGCAGTGGGTCAATTGCCAGCACAAGGATATCTGCTCATCATTTTGGATGGCAGAAATAAAATGATCAAAACTAGTCATTCCTGCCTACTCTATTTTCATAAAGCATAAATTCTAAAAAATGTTACAAACCTCAAAAAAACAGTGTCATAAGTAACAGATATTCCCTACCCTGAAGTTGTACAACCCTAAGTGCAGACCCATCAGTGTGTCCAGGTGATGACCATAATACCTAAGAACAGTGAGCATGAGTGTGTGAGGGGTGATGGCTATAGCAAAAGGAAACACAGTGTATATAATCAGGACAAGCAAGAGCCAAGCAAAAAAGAAAGTAAGTTCACACAACACAAAGAGACTGAGGAGAGGCCGGCATGCCAAACAGGAGCCTAAGCTGGGTAAAAGAAAATGGCACAGCAAGGAAGACCATAATCGTAAACATCAATAAGGCAGCATGCAAAGCCAACAAGGGAACCTTTTCTCAAAAATATGTGTATGTGTGTACTTTAAAAGATATTCTTTAACAGAAGATATTAAAGGGAAATAGCTGAAATATTAAACATAAAAATAGGAACTCAAAATTTTCTATTATACCTATTTCCTTCACGTCTTAACTACTTTTCAGAATACTTCCCAAATATTAAATGAACAGAACTGATGACTTTTTCAAAAATGCAATACTTAATGTGTTATTTGGAATCACCTTATTATACTTCTGTCGTTTTACAGAATCTAGTTTCCTGTTGATGTCTCTGTTGGTAGCAGCTTGAGGGCTAAGTTGTTCAATAATTTTATTGATTTGCTGTAGGGATGTTGTACATGACCTGAAAAATAAAATAAAATGTCTATTTTCCACTCTGGTAACATTTTTTTAATAGTGTAATGTGAAAACAGAAATGCTACAAAGATGTCCTTTTACCTCTTATTAACTAAAAGGTAAAAGAAACTAAACCAGAATGCATATTCTTGTTGGCCACATCTACAACTTGAAGGGTTATTAGAAGTTCAAGGTAACTGCTAGTGTTTTCTTTGATCTGGCTGATTGAAATCAGCACATTCCCATTTGTAAGCTGTTTCATTCACTCTACAAGCATTTTAAGTGTGTACTAGATTCAAGAGACTGTGCTAAAACAATGTGCAATAAATTGTCCTTTTAGATAAAAAAATACATACACATGGCTTGATTTTTTTTTTTAAGATTTTATTTTTTTAGAGCAGTTTTAGGTTCACAGTAAAACTGAGAGGAAGGTACAGAGACTCCCATATATCCTTCCCCAAACACATACACCCTCCCCCATTATCAACAACCCATACATGGGTTTTTAAAGCTCATTTGGAAGTCACCCAAAGTTTGGAAAAGTACTAAAAATGCTGACATTTTTTTTTATATAAGTCAGATATCTGCAACAATATTTTTCTTTCACAATACTGAAGACTTATTTGCTGTAGCATTATATTTTATAGTTTGAAGGGGGAAAAAAAAAAATCTCTAATATAATGCTCCTAAAACAGACACCACAGAATGGTAACTCCCAACTTTCAAAAGACAGATTCAATCTTGACACTTGTATAATCTGCTCTTTGTATCCTTTGTGGATTTCAGGACAAAAGATGTTATCAGTGCAAGTTACTGGCAGTCTAACCACATGTCACCAAGGATCTAGTGTTCATCTCCGTGGTAATTCTGCAGCACTCTGACGTCACCTATGCAAGCAGTAGGCACATTTCCAAGGTCAAATGTAAAAGTGTGCTTCTTATCAGGAGTTGAGCTCCTCACACCTGGAATACTACAAGTATTCCAGAATACCTGCTACTCAAGCAGCCAAAAGAACACACCAGGAAGCTGCTGGCAGAAAACATGTCCTTTAAGTTCCAACAGCCATCTGTACCACAGTCTCCTTGGCTGAGGGTTGCCAACAGCTCCTCATTCTTCCCTCCTCTCCCCTCCCCCAGCCACCCCCATCTGAGACTGCACCATTCCACCACTCATTACTCTCCTCTTTCATGCTTGCCTGACACAGCCTAGAACACTGGCCAAGACAGGGCAGGCTGGCAATAGGGAAGGAGTTCAATCTTCACCTGCCCCAGCCTTCTAGCCCAGGTCCAGAGCCTGCTTCTCTTCTAACACACAAATGAAGTTTCCACGGGACTTCATCTTTCCTGTAGAGGCACAAGTAGGACAGAAGGAAGGAAAAGCAAGGAGTTGCTTCACATTATTTTCAGAAATGCAAATCTGAAAAATCACCAAAACACTGACACTTGGTGTAGACACAGGAAACTGGAAAGAAACTATAGGACAAGAGAAAAATGTGAGGGGAGGGAGGGTGATGTGTTCCTGTATCTCAAGTAGCACACGTCACACCTTTAGGTTCACTTCTCCTGAAAACCATTCTGGGCACATGCTTGTGAGTTCTAGGGTACTTAGAACACTATTTCTCTCTAGGACGTTATGCATAAACAGGTTGTTGTGAGCTGGCCTGAGACCCTGACTACGACATTCAGTGCTGCTCCTGAGGGAAAGGGCTGGGGTTCACACACAGGCTCAAGGACTGCCCTAATTGACTCCATCCTCCAAATAAGAGGTTCTATAAATCTCCTAGATTTTTGGAATACCACAGCTATTATCTGAATTTCTCCATCATATGTAAACACAAATTCTGCAATCAGAGAAGACGGTCTACACTCACGTGAGGTCATCCAGGACTGATCGATACTCCTTCTCCGCATCTGCAAGCTGGGCCGCACGGCTGGCCTCATGAATGGCGCTGTCCACTTGCCGAAGCACACCCTGTTCCAGCACGTCCTGGTCGTACACATCCACACCCAACCCCTGCAGTTCAAGGGCCTGCGCACTCGGCTCCACCGTCTGTATCTGATGTCTGTCGATGTGCAGCAGGGCCGGCCCTCTTCTCGGAACTTCCGATGAACACCCCTCAGCAGAAGTGGATGGTCCATTAACAGAGGAACAAGAGGGGAGGCTTTCCTCCACCTCTGCATTGTCATCATTCTCTTGCTTGCTTGTCATTTCTTGTCTATCACTGACATACTGACTTTGCAAACAGTCTTGTTCCTGAGTTTGACTTGAGTGGGGGATTCTCGCATTTTGCATCCTCTACAGACTATCTAAAAGGAAAAAAAATGTAATAAGCCTTTGGTTATAAAGAGTTGATATTTATATAGTTCCTTAAAATTTTTATAATTAAAGAAGATTGATTTCTCAAAAGATCAAGTAATCCTCCAATTAGATAAATTCGATGTTTCAAGTGTTACTTTTCTTAAAAGGGCACAAGCTATACATCTTCTTGAGTTCTGATAATAAATAAGAAAAATTAACCAAAAAAAACAAAAACAAAAACAAAAGACAAACAAGAAGAAAAAAGCACAGTATCAACAACAAAGGACATCTGGAGAGCCAGCTAAGAAAACTGGCAACCAAAATCTTGACTGACACCCTAAGAGTCTTCTCCAAATCAACTGAAGTCATTTGACTACTTTCCAAGTGAGCATCTTCACTGCATTATGGCACAAAAGATTCACAATACAGTGTGGCATGAGGAACTGTGATATACAAATTTTGTGAAGTAAGGAACAAGCTTCTCTACAAATCTGACCAGCAGAAACTGAGGTTGAACATTTACTCTAATAAACAAACTCTGAACAAGACACAGCATCACCACTAAAATCTGAATCTGAGAAAGATTAAGTACTCTCAAAAATAACCCCATTTCAATGTGCAATACAATTTCTCACCAATCAGGCTGGCAAAAACAGGTTGGGCCTGATGATATCCAATACAGACAAGGAAGATCCACCCTCACACAATACTGGTGGCAATATAAATTACTAAAGCTTTTTTGAAAGGCAGTTTAACAATATCTATCAAGATTTAAAATGCACGTGACCAAATATTTACTCCAGAGAAATACTCACATACATACGGGATGTTCACTGTAGCATGCCAATAGTTTAGTATAGGCATTAAGTATTTTCAGTGACACTGATATAAAAGTCTTGTAAACTGAAAAAATACCACAGAGTACGAACACATTTATGTTGGATAAAAAAATATATATCTGCACCTGTAAATTTGGAATGCATTCAAAGTGATCTGGAGATACACACTAAACCTGCAACCACTGGGGAGGAGGAAGCAGAAGGAATGGGGGGAATAATGAAAACAGTGAATATGTGTTCACTATATTGCCTGTGTAACTCCAATAAATACATTAAAAAGCAATGCAATAACCAAGAGACAGCCCTGCTTTTTATTTAACTGAATAAACGAAGGTTTCTTCCACCACCACAACTTTATTTATATAAAAATACCAGAAGTTCTCCCAATAAGCCCCACTGATTTCTCATTAAATAAAACTTTGGTCCTGGCGACTAACACTAGGATACAAAGACGCCAGGAACTTTGCACTATCCATTCCAGAGCAGCTCATTCTCTAGCGGAGAAGAAACATGTCAATAACAACACAGCAGGGCAGGTCTGTAGAAGAGGCACCAACAAGAGGCCACCTGGAAACAGAGGAAGGGACAATGCTTTGGGTCTGGAGCTAAAGAAACATATACAAGCTAAGCTCTCAACCCGTGGCCCAGGGTCTGATAACATAAAAGATACTCCATATATGCTGAAGGGAAGTAAGGTTCATAGAGAAGTCTAAAATAACAAATCTGATGTGGACAACTGAATCACTGGTGAATTCAGTCATAAAAATGAGAATCGCAGAAAGGAAGCAGATGGGAAGCAGAAGGAGGAGCCGGAGAAGAATAAGAATCTGGAATAAATGATGGGAAACAAACACTGGTGACAGGTGTGGAGGGCCCCCCAAAACCATGGATTGCCAACAATCCCCAAGGCTGCACAATTTCCTCCTTTGGTAATTAACAGCCCCAGGGGAAATGTCACTGTTGGGAGTTTTCAGGCAGAAGTACAGAAGGACAAAAGGGCATGGATACAAATGCTGAGAAGAGTAGTTCAAGAAACTGAACTTGGGGTCCAAGGGGGAGAAATAAAAAAAAAAAAAAAAAAAAACAAGCCAGAAGGGACTGGGATAGGAAGGGAGGGAAGGAGAGAGGGAGACATCAAGAAGCCACTTGGAGCATGACCGTGGACCAAAGGGCAAGTCTCCTGGGAATAAGCGCAGAAAACCAGGAGGTTCTCATCAGAAGCTAAACAGTTTCAGAAGTGAAATAAATCATCCATTCAACAAATACTTGATAGTCAATTATGCCAGACAGTGTACTAGGTTAACTAGTTTCTGTCACCATAGAGCTTAGAGTCTCTTGGGGAAGACATACATTTTAAGAATTACATACATACATATTTACACATTTAAATATGTATGTTCATGTATAAGTTATACCCACAAATGTAATTATGGTAACTGCTATAAAAGTACAGGATTCTTTAGGACAAAATAACAGAGGAACCTAATTGACAGTGCAAAGGTAGGTATGAGAAGGGAGACCTCTCTGATAAAGTGATACTTGAGCCAGTATCTGAAGGATGAAAAGGATTAATAAGGCCAAAACTGGAATGAACATTTTGCAAAGAAACGTGTAATTTCTAAGGCTGGTAAGAGCTGGGGCACTTGGGAAAATGAAAGAAGGATGGAACGCAGTGAGAATTTTTTACTTTATCCTACATGAACAACTGAGTTAAAGTTGCTGATAAAGACTCCATTCATTGTATAAATCTTACAGAATACCTTCTAACACTCTGCAAGGCGTAATCATCTGGAAAAACAGTATCTTCACTGTCCTCCCCTTTGAGCACTGGGGCTTCTGTGGGAGGAGCTAGATTCTGGTTTGCAAATTTGGCTGTAAACATGCCTAGCTGGGGAGGGAGTGGGGCATAAGTGAAGATGGAGGGGTAGTCAAGATCACAAAGGACCTAGGAAAACATGAACTTGGATTTTATTCCAATTACAATGGAATGATTTTTAAGAGTTTTAAACAGGGTGACGGTGGCATGACCTATTTCAAGTTCCTAAGAGACCACCTGGGCTACTATATGGACAACGGATTGGAGGAAACAGTACAACAAGGAAATGATGGGAGACACACGAGTGAAAAATGACTGCAGCTTGGAACAGGGTGAAGATGGATGCTACGTAGGAAATCAATGTTACAGCATTCGTATACGGACTGCTCAATCCTCCTTTACACACTCCCACTTGACAATAACAATGCCCAAAGCGCCTGACTTGTATTTACCCCGATTCTCTCTTTCAAGTAACAAACAACTCCAGTTTTTTAATCGAAATCAAACAGGGCCGCGCTGATCCTGCGCTCCGGGGCCGACACAAAACCCAGAAGTAGAGGTTTCGTGGAGGGCACTGTAGTGTGCCGCCCGCCGCCCCAGGTGAGAGCGCGCTGCTTCGTCACTTCCGGCCGCAGGTGCGCCGGCACAGAAGGCGCGCGCCCGACTCGAGGGCCAGCTACCGGCCAGCCCCGCCGATGGGCTTCCTCAAGGCGGCCAGATGCCCGAGGCGAGGCCATGGGCGCCTGGGAGTCCGAGCGGGGCCCAGACATCCCCTGCTCGACGTTCAGCCCGGCCACCCGAACACTCACCCCAGGGCCGCGCGGCCACCCGTACGTAAACGTAGACTCCACCGCCGCCACCAGCCGTGGAACCCGAACACGGGGCCGGCCGCGGCGCATGCGTCTTTTGTCCGCCGTAAGCACCGCCCCCAAGCATGACCCGACCACAGCGCATGCGCCAGGCTGCCCTGGAAAAGTGTGCGCGACCACGTGATTGGTGGGATGCGTGTAGCCCCGCCTTTCCAGCTACGATTTGTGTGAGTGTTTTAAGGGCTGGTGACCGGCTGTGCGGCTTCAGGCACGCGCTTCAGTCCTGGTCAAAAAATACCTCTTTAGTAAAGCGATCATAAGAATTAAAAGACGTGTTTCCAGAAAGAAAGAGAGAGAGGGAGAGAGAAGTACGTGTGTTCCGTGAACCCCAAAGAAAATCAGCGTGGGGAAGGGAGCCGGCTTGAATGTCAAATTTCAGTAGCCACATGCGGTAGACGTTGTTGCTACCTCTTGGTCCTCTGGTACGGCTGTTGGCACGCAAAGAATAGGGAGAGGACTTATTTATCTCTGTTGCCCCTCCATCTCCTACACACATATGTGGGTGGAGATGGTGTGTGTGTGTGTGTAGTGGGCCTACATGAATGTCTTGATGGCATTAGTGAGTCATTTACTATCTGTCTTCATATCAAAGAGGTAAGAAGGATTTTGAGCCAAATGAGAATTTTTGCTTGGAGCTTTTGAAGAAACAAAATATCAACACCTAGGTTCAGAATGAAGGGAGGAAACTGAGGTTTACCTGAGGAAGGAGTAGCCCATGAGGGGTGTCAGCCTTACCAAACAAGGCAGCTTCCTAGCCCAGGGATTCCAGCCCTGTAAGAGGGTGGATTTTCCAGGGCCAGGGCCAGATAGTCCTCCTCCCAGAGGAGTAGCAGTGACCTCAGTGACTAAGGGAAGGATCTTTGGGGGATTTTTTTGGGGGGGGGGGGGGGGGTGGGTTTTTTTTTTTTTTTTTTAGGAAAGGATCTTTTGTCCTGGGTAGGGAAATGCCTTCCTCATTTTGAAGCCTGAAGTTGGACAATAGGAAAAGGGGGCTGGGAAGCTACTTGGTAATACTCAGTAATACTACCATATCTCTCTTGTCAGCAGCACCAATTTACCTTTGCCTCAAGTCACCCGCAAGTTACATAAAAATGTAACTTGTTTTTTTACAAAGGAATAAAGAATTCTAGTGATCTCCTGAATACAATAATTGAGAATAGAAAGGCATTGGTAAGGTATGAGTTTTAATGCTTGAATATGAAAGCTGTTTCTCCCTGAAATAGAGTGGTTCCCAACCATTTTGAGAATGAGGTCCCCCTTTTAATGTGCACTATTTTGGTGCGCCCCCGTGTATCAATCAGAATTTGGACAGGAAGCAGATGGTACACTCAAACTAGGTAGTTGAGAATTAATAACTTTTACAAAGGTGTGGGCAGGATTAGGAAAACAACTCAGATGGCACAGTACCCCTGCGAAGGCAAAATGTTAGGAGCTATTCCCATATGTTATGAGCTGGATTGCATCCCTCCAAATTCAATTGAAATCCTAACCCCCAGTACCTCAAATGTGACTGTATTTGGAGATAGGATCTCTGAAGACCCTAAGAACATTTTATTAAGTTAAAATGAGGTTATTGGGGTAGGCTCTAACCCAATATAACTGGTGTCCCTATAAGAAGAGGAGATTAGGGCATGGACATGCACAGAGGAAAGACCATGTGAAGACACAGGGACACAACAGCCATCTACAATTCAAGAAGAAAGGCTTCAGAAGAGACCAGCCCTGCCAATCCTTGATCTCAGACTTACAGCCTCCAGACTGTGAGAAAATAAATTTCTCTTTTTTAAGTCACCCAGTCTGTAGTACTACGTTATGGCAGCACTAACAAATGAATACACCATCCCTGGGCATGAAAGGGTAATGGGAAGACAAAGGTTCGGAAGAGAATAGTTGAATGGAAAAGACCAGTTGAAATGTACTAACCCATGGTCACTCAGTGGGAGGTAACTGGGAAAATAAATACCCTGAACTAACTACCCTTTCATTATTTCATCTGCTGCTGCCTCCCATTGGTCAAAACCTACTGACTACCAGAGGGCAACGGAGGCTGTTGATTCCATTCTGTATAGATCAGCCTCTTTGGGCACAGGGCAGAGTTGAGAGAGATGGAGAGTAGGTTTGGAGCTTCAGACTGGAAAGATGCATCATTACCCCCACACAATTGTAATTATCCTTTTAGTATCCCTTTAATTTAGAAAAGGCATAATGAAACAGTCACTATTAATTCAGTAAAGCTTTTTAGATGAATTTGTATTTAGTTAATTAAAGGATCTATGTAATTTCTCTAAGCCAAGTTTCTCCTGACCTCTGTTGCCTGAGAATGGTAATAAGGTCACATTAGCAGCAACAATTCAGATTTCGATGATTCCTGTGCCCACCTGAATACTCAGGATCCTTCTTTTCACTCATGCCCTTATGAATGGAATTTAGTGCCCTTATAAAAGAGGCCCCAGAGAGATCCTTCGCCCCTTCTGCTACGTGAGGACATAGCAAAAAGATGGCAGGAAATGAGCTCTCACCAGACACCGAATCTGTCGACATCTTGATCTCAGATTTCCCAGCCTCCAGAACTATGAGAAATAAATTTCTGTTATTTTTAAGCTGCCAGTTCTGTGGTAGTCTGTTAGCAGCCTGAATGGGTTAAGATAGAATATAAGAAGTGGTGGGGGTTTTAGTAACTTACTTATAATACTCATTTACAAACTTAGGTGTCTGAATGTCAACCAAAACCTCTCTCCTTCCCCCCTACATCCATTCAGTCCCCAAGTTCCATTGGTTCTGCCTCCCCCATAGCTTACACATCTATCCCATCTTCTCCATCCCCTCTGTTCAATTTTCTTGACCGTTGCAACCAGTCTCCTAGCCCAGTCTTGCTCCCTACCCATGAACTTGGGTGGGGATTTCAGAGCCTTCTGATCATGTCTCTCCTCTGCCTGAGACCCACCCCTGCAAGATAAAATCCAAGCTATTTAACATGTTATCCAAGCCGTTTTATTATCCTGCCCAATCTGATTTTTCTGCACTCTCTGGATGCCTCTGCTCAAGATTTAAGGAACTATTTACTGTTCTATTTGTACTGTGCTGCAGTCAGCTTGGACTGTCTAGCAAGTCATTGTGTGCACCTCTTTCCAACTGTCTTAGTTTGCTCAGGCTGCCATAAAATACCATGCACTTGGTGGCTTAAACAACAGATATTTATTTTCTCACTGTTCTAGAGGCTGGGAAGTCCAATTCAATTCTGGTGAGGACTCTCTTCTGGGCTCGCAGACAGCTACCTTCTCACTGTCCTCACATGGTGGAGAGAGAGTTCTGGTGTCTCTTCCTTTTCCTTCCCCCCCCACTTTTTTTTTTTAAGATTTATTTATTTATTTGAGAGAGCACGAGGGGAGTGGGGATGAGGGACAGAGGAAGAGGGGCAAGCAGACTCCCCATTGAGCAGGGAGCCCAATGTGGGGCTCGATCCCAGGACCCCAAGATCATGACCTGTGCCAAAGGCAAACAATTAACCGACTGGGCCACCCAGGCGCTTCTGTCTCTTCCTTTTCTTATAAGGGCGCCCGCTCCATCAGATTAGGACCCACCCCACTCTTAAGACCTTATTTACCTTAAGTACCTCCTAAAGGCTGTATCTCTAAATACAGTCACATTAGGGGTTAGGGCTTCAACATATGAATCAGAGGCCTCACATTGGGAACTTAAAATTGGCCATGTGGGAGTATTTACACTACAGAAATAGACAAAATCTATGAACCAGGGTTTTTGGTAGGAGGGGGACCATTTTATTTTTTCCCAGCATATCCCTAATTGTTATCATCAGGCCTATGTGATTTTGCACATGGGTCTCTCTGCCTGGAATTCTCTCACCCATTCCAAAGTTTCTTTTTCTGACGCTTTCCCTGACCCTCCAAACAGAGTTAGGCCTTCACAGCTCCTCCGCACCCTAAACTGATATTTTCAATATCTCTACTATGGCACTTACCACTTTGGATTTTAATGCGTTTTATGTAACAAGCAGTTTTATAGCCCTGACTGTGGGCCAGGTTTTGTCCTGAGTGCTTTACAAATATTAACTCATTTAAATATGACCAGAATTGTCACTGTGCCTTTAATTTCTGTTTAGTGTTCAGTGTAAGAAACTCTCCCTACCCCTACAAAACAGAACGACTAAGTTGACTCTCATTTTTCAAAACTTCAGGGTAGCAGCAATGCCCCAATTTGGCTCCCCACTCCCCATAAACATGGAAAAACTAATTAAAAAAAAAAAAGAAATATACTAGAAGTGAATTGAACACTGAGCAAAACTGATAAAGCTAAAAATAGAGGCAAATGCATATTTAGAATTATGTTAGCAACCACTACAAAAAGTAATGTTAAAAATGTATTGAATAAATAAATAATTTTAAAAGCAATGACTATATAACAATGGTTATATGATTCCATTGAAATATATATTATATGTGTGTATTTATGTGCATGTGTGTATACAGTAGGGGAGTGTGATGTGGAGATGAGGTACAGTCTTCCTACTTTTTGGTCACATCTCCACCATGGCCCTCTGTGCCTTTATCTCTCTCAGTCTCACTCTTTCATATATTCTGTCCAACTTTGTCTTTACCCTGACTTTTTCTCAAATCCCTCCAGGATTAATTTTGGGCACTGCTTTTTTTCCCTAATCTTTTAGGGTCATTTCAGTAATCTTCAACCAACACCTTGCTCTCCAAAGCTGATATATAAAAGAAAAGAACAAGAAATCTTGTCTTTTGCAACAATATGGATGGACCTGGAGGGTGTTTTGCTAAGTGAAATAAGACAGAGAAAGGCAAATACCATATGATTTCACTTATAAAATAAAATACCTAAAAAACAAAACAATGAACAAGCAAAACAAACAAACAAAACAGAGACAGACTCATAAATACAGAGAACAAACTGGTGGTTTCTAGAAGGGAGGGGAGTGTGGGGATGGATCAAATAGGTGAAGGGATTAAGAAGCACAAACTTCCAGTAATAAAGTAAGTCAAAAGGATGCAAAGTACAACACAGCATATGGTCAACAATACTGTAATAACTTTGTATTGTGGCAGACAGATGGTAACTACACTTAAAGTGGTGAGCATTTTGTAACGTACAGAATTGTCAAATCACTATGTGGTACAGCTGAAACTAATATTATACGTCAACAATACTTCAATTAGAAATTTTTTAAAAATAAATGAATGAATAAATAAATAGGAAAGAAGAAGAAAACAGATATGTATGAGCAAAGCTCTGCTCAAACTTCAGAAAAAAAATACAGGTTAATCTCAATGCGCCCTGATTTTAGCAGACTCCACTATCTCAGTGTAATTTTATTAGTAGTAACCAGCATGATAACTGACATCTGCACTTGTACATTAAGGAGATTTTAAAGGGAACACAGGAGAAAAAAAGTTATTGCTGACCTAGTCTTCATATGAGTGGAAACTGATTGAGAGCATGAACATAAAGAAGAATTTAGCAAGAGTAAGAATAACCTGAGGACGTGGACATGTTTACAGGGTATCTAATTCCAGATAAAATCTGTAGAAAGAAAGTGGAATCATATGATCTTGAATGCTGTACACTGTGGAGCAATTCCACTTGTTCATTATCTGTGAAGCTCCCTTTGAGCAGCCGCCTTGCAGAGAAAGCTATTCAACAAATGGCTACTAGAGAAAGCAGAGCACCAACTCATGGGTTTGGTCATTTCATTTTAGCAGATGCATTTTATCCAGCGGCTACTATGAGCCAGGTGTTCTGATGGATGTGGGGGACACAGAGGTGAACAAGGCAGACAAGGTACATGCGCTCATGAGACTTACATTCTAGCAGAGAAAAAAAAAAACAATAAATGTTTTAAGCAAATAAAAAGATAAAGTAATAAATGCTACTCAGGAAAATAAAACAGGATTACATGCTAGAGAGTGACTGCAGTGCCTCTTTAGTGGGTATAAAGAAGCATCTGAATAGGGGGCATTTTGACTGCAATCTGAATAACAAAAGAAGATCACTATCTGAGTGTCAGGTAGAAGAGGATTTTTGACAGCAAGCAGTAGTGCAAAGAGGGTAAGGCAGGCACAAACTTGGCCAATTTAAAGACTAGAAATTGGGCCACTGTGACCAAAGCCAAGGTAGGCAGGGGCCGAATACCTAGAGTTCTGTAAACTAGGCATGGAATTTAGATTTTATTCCAAGTACAAATCAAATCCATTGGAGGATTTTAAGTAAGGAAGTGATAAATAAATAAATTTACATTTTAAAATATTATTTTGGCATAAGAACAGTCATATAGATCAATGAAATAGAATCAAGAGTCCAGAAATAAACCCATATATCTATAGTCAATTGATTTTCAACACACGTGCCAAGACTATTCAATAGGGAAAGAATAGTCCCTTCAACAAAGGATGATGGGAAACTAGATATTCACATGTAAAAGAATGACATTGGAATCTACCTCACACCATATACAAAGATTAACTCAAAGGGAGCAAGACCTAAAGGTAAGAGCTAAAACTATAAAACTGTTAGAGGAAAACTTAGGAGTAAATCTTCATGACCTTGGATATGGCAATGGATTCTTAGATATGACAGCAAAAACACGGCAACAATAGAAAAATAGATCAATTGCTCTTCATCAAAATTTGAAACTTTTGTGCATCAAAGGACACTCTCTAGAATGTGAAAAGACAACCCAGGGAATGGGAGAAAGTATTCGCAAATCATTTCTGAGGAAGGACTAGAATCCAGAATATATAAAGAACTCTTCCAAGTCAACAACGAAAAGAACACTCAATTAAAAATGGACAAAGCATCTGAAAAAATATTTCTCAAAAAAAATATATATATATATATGGCCAACAAACATGTGAAAAGATGCTCAGCATCATTGGTCCTTTCAGAAATGCAAATTAAAACCACTTTAATTAGTAGTTGCCAAGGTCTGTGGGAAAGGGGAGTTGGAGAGTGATTGCTAGAGTATAGGGTTTTTTGGGGGGTGATGAAAATGTTCTGGAATTAGTGGTAATGGTTGCACAATTTTGTGACTATCCTAAAAAACACTGGCTTTTACACTTTAAAAGTTAATTTTATGGGGCACCTGGGTGGCTCAGTCATTAAGCGTCTGCCTTCGGCTCAGGTCATGATCCCAGGGTCCTGGGATCGAGCCCCGCATCAGTCTCCCTGCTCAGTGGGAAGCCTGCTTCTCCCTCTCCCACTCCCTCTGCTTGTGTCCCCTCTCTCACTGTCTCTCTCTCTCTCTCTGTCAAAAAATAAATCTTAAAAAAAATAAATAAAAGTTAATTTTATGGTATGTGATGATATCTCAATAAAACAACTTTTAAATAAGCTCTAGTACATTAGGGCTTGAATTCTTATTTTGGAAATCTTGTGACAGCTGCCATTTAAATAAGCCAACGGGACATTAGATTAACTTGAGATGCATGAGTGAGGTCATCCTAGACCATTCAGTCCCGCCTGAGTCCCGGGCCTTTAGCTGACCTCAGGGATCAGCAGAGCTGACCCAGGCCAGAGAAGTTCCTCACTGACCCATAGAATTGTGAGAGCCAGTAAATACTGACTGTGTTAAGCTCTGTGTTTTGAAGTACTTTGTTACGTAGCAAAAGCTAACTGATCTGGAAGGTGACCCAGGAGACTGTCACAATACTCAGGGCCAGAGACTCAGAAGACAATAAGGGGGCTCCCTTCTTAGGAGTCACCGTACCAGAGAGGACCTGCCAGGTCACAGGTCACTTCACTGTCACCTATAGAATAAGCACATCCACAGGCCCCCCCAAAGGTGCACAGATGGCTGACACGTGGAGGAGACGCAGGAATGAGAGAGCCACTCCTCCCCCACTGAGAGCAGGTGGTCCTTCAGTGGGACCCTTCTGGGCACTGCCTGATGAGCACAGACACCGGGGACTCGGAGGGGAGGTTGGGAGGGAGGGAGACCACGTGCTTTCCTCCGCCGGCAGCCCACTGCTTCTGAAGACCTGGGCAGAGAATCTCAAAAAATCTGAATATTTACCTGAAAGGACACAAAGGTTTTAACCCCACATGAGAATACTGGCCAGGTGTGACCTGGGAGATCTTGTCTGGCAAGAGACCAACTTTTCTTTCTCCCCACTTTCAGGAAGGGAAAAAGAACCTGAGAAAGCAAAGTTGATAGTAATGGTTATCAGAGGGGGGCAAAAATCACATTTGTACATTGCTAGGTTCAAACTGCACAATTCAGCCTGTTACCGTTTTTCACTCATTTTTCTCCCCCGGATATTTGGTTCGAGCCATGTGCCTGGTCCTTGGGAAGCAGAGGGATAAACCTCTGAGTCTTTGCTCATGTCCTTCTCCTCTGGGGTGATGGATATTCTACGAGTCCTCCATGATTTAGCTCAATTCAGCCCTTTCGTAAAGCTTTCCTGACCCCTGCCTTCGGTCTGCAGGAAATTCTCCTTGCTCTTCATCCTCAATTCCAGCACAGCACTCCCCAGACAGCTTTGTAATTGGCTGGGTCAATGTCCATTTCCCAAGGTCTCAGTGGCTCCTACAACCTTGACCCTTCCCCTCCAGGGACACAGGATGCCACTCCCAGCCTTGTCCTCTCTCCCAGAGCCACAAGGACTGTCAGGTTCAGCAGATAGAGACACGGCCGCTCGCTCGAAGGGCATCAGCCCTTTGGGGACCGCGGATCTCAGAGCCAACAGCTGTTTTCAGGTTGTGAGAAGTGGCGAAGCTTCCAAAATGTGCCTCCTCCAGCCTGGCAGAGCCCCTACCCACAACCCACCTCATTTCTGTGAGGTCTGTGTTTAGAGACCTACAGATTCCTCAACATGCTTTTTAAGACTTCCTGCTCTTTGGGGCACCTGGGTGGCTCAGTCGGTTAAGCGGCTGCCTTCAGCTCAGGTCATGATCCCAGGGTCCTGGGATCGAGCCCCGCATCGGACTCTCTGTTCAGCGGGGAGCCTGCTTCTCCCTCTCCCTCTCCCCCTGCTTGTGTTCCTGCTCTCGCTGTCTCTCTCTCTGTCGAATAAATAAATAAAATCTTTAAAAAAAAAAAAAAAGACTTCCTGCTCTTTGCTGGCAAATTGTTAATCAGTTTGTGGCAGCATAAATAAAATTAGAGGGTTTAATTAAAACTAATGAATAAGTGAGCGGAGACCAGCCTGGCCGCTTTGCTCTCTGAGCCTCGGAGCAGTAAATAATGAAAGTGTCACACCACGAGTGATAGGTTTTAGCAGAAGTGTAGGGCCAGCAGAAATGAGGCCACAGAGAGCTCCTCCCCCCGGGTGCAATTTGCAAGTTGGTGGAATCCCCATTTTAGTATGTCTTATTAATTAATTCTGCAGAAACTGCTCTAGTTTTCTGGCCTTTCAAAAAAAAAAAAAAAAGGAAGAACAGAGTAGCACTCAGGATACCCATTCTCTACATATCCTTGGCATGCTTGCACAGGGCACTCCTTAAAGTCCTTGTCCTCGTGGAGGGGAACAGGGGGCACAATGATGAGCAGGGGGTACTACAGGCATTTCTTGGGCAGAGATCTGGAATTCTGACATTGTCAATGGGTAGGGCATAAAAGGGAGAATTGTCCTACACCCCACTTGACTTTCAAATTTTCCTAGAGATGGGTGTAGGTTAAAAAACAAACAAACAAACAAAAAAACACCTGTTTATAATTATTTGGGCTTATACCTGAACTCCATGTAAACATAAAGACCCTTTTGCACAATTTTATTAAGGACATGCAACTACCATGTGGGCAAAGTAAGCTGGGACTTTGCTTGGCAGCATTTTAAGAGTCACATCCCCAGTGGCAACAACCCTCTTAGTATCCACATCTCAAATATAATACCTGCATCCGTTCTCACTGTTGCTTGTCACTTTTAAGGTGATTCTACATACAGGTACAAGCATGTTACTATTCGTTTGCATCCGAGTGTGGGTCTGCCCGGGTATTTACATGTTGAAATGAATATGATTTTATTATGAATTACTTCCCTTTTATTTTACTCACCTAGGGCATTATACCAATTTTTTTAAAACTGTGTGTAGGGGGTGTGAAGAAATATTTGTTATAGAAATGGGTGGGTTTGGATCAAATGAGTTTGAAAACCACCGCTAGTACCAACATGTGAATATGAAGATTGTTGAGAGGATTTTGGAGAATAAACTCTCCCACTGCTCCTTCTGTTCCCTGTCCCCACCACCTCGTCAGCTCTGATTCAAGTTTGAAGAGACTTTCAGAAGCCATTTCCAAGCCCCTGGAGCAGCTCGTCAGCCTGGACAAGTTGCTCCAGGTCTCAACCCTCCATCCGGCTGGCTGCCATGCTCAGTCCCATCCCCAGCTCTCTCCCCACACACCCTACACCCACTCTAGCTCCTGTGACTCTTGAAGAAGGCCAGGAGTGTTCCTTACTTGGTTTTCTTTATTTTTCCACTCACTATTATGGCCAGGGGTTTAGGGCTATGAAGGGAGGGATCCCAGACCTGGCCTGGACACTGGGACAATGTGAAAAGCAGGATTCCGAGATGACCCCCACGATTTCCCCCACACACTGCCGGACACGCCCTGCATAGTCCCCAGGGCTGTGAGTATGCCAAAGTCTCCAAACCACATTCCTATCTGCCACTGACACTTCAGTTACTTTAAAGACTAGATTTTAAGAAACAGAGTAGATAAGCATGACACTTGTTTTTTTTTTTTAATTATTTGATTAATAGCTTCTCCCATGCTCAATAAATAATACTTTAAAAATACAGCATGATGCTTTATCAATGTGAGCATGGATCACACTGTGTTATAAGGCCCTGAAGGCAGGGATAGAAAGAACCCATTGTACCTCCATATCCTCCCTGCCTAACAAAATGCCTCAGACATGATTCTGCTTGGTGTTTATGAGATGGATGGCTGGGAGGCTGGCACGTGGGATCCTGAAGGGGTTTGCCAGGGTTTCCTTCTACCTCCTGGCTGTAGTATGCTCTTCTTAGATTGGAGCCATGGTTCTCAAACTGTGGCATGAGGCTGCATCAGCATCATGGATGTGGTCATTAAAGGCAGATTCCCAGGCCCCCTTCAGACCACCGAAACTGGGATCCCCAGGAGTGGGCTGGGAACAGGCCTGTCTCCCAGCCTTGGCACCTGCCACATACTGAGTGGCAGCCTCCAGAGCTCCAGACCAGAGGAGGCATTTCCGACTCCACCACATTCAGGGAAACGCCTCTCTTCCTTCATTCTCATCCTCACTGCGACCCTCCCACATTTGGCTGTTTCTTTTCTTTACGTTTCCCTCCACTTCCTGGTTATCTCCCTCCTATCACACCAGAATAATTACCATGAAGTCCAGTGGTAATATTTTTCATAAAGTTATACTGTCTCACCTTTCCCACTCAGGAAATGTGGTATTTTGTTTGTAGCTGGCTGTTCTAGCCGGAGTCAGTACAGAACTGATACAGGTAAGGATCGGGGAACAAAGGTACAGAAATCGGGAAAGATCCCAAGATAAATCCCAACTTAACAAAACAATACTCAAGGAAAGAATACAAAACCCTCTCAGACAATTAATGCCTTGGGATCACAGCTTTAATTTAAAATTTTTTAGATCCTTATTGGGGATGGGAGTTGGGAATCACAGCCAGTGTGGTGTGTGTTGTTTTCTGACTGGTGGAGGCATTGAGGCCTTTGGTCCAGGGGACAAAAATGCCAGGCTCAGCAAGATTCCAAAGTGGAAGCAATTTGGAAATGGTTTGGAGATCAATTCCCTGCCCAAATGGTCTAAACAAACCCAAACCAGAGCTTTCTACACAAATGATTAGAAATGAAAGCAAAAATTTCGTCAAAGCAAAAGTGTGTGTGCAACATATTGGCCCCTTGGTGTCATTTGAAGGAAATTAATGTGGAGGGCCAAAGAGATGGAGTCTGCAATATGCAATGCTCCAGAGACCTTCCCGTGATTTTGTTCCTAGTGTAGCAGAAATGAACGCTCCCAGCAAACCTTCAGGGAGAAATAAGACATGTGAATAAGTAAGATTAATCAGTAAAGCTAGCGTCGACCTAATGAGTCATCTTTGACATCATAAAACTTGAAAAATACAAGGTTGTAGCTTATCAGATCTGTGCATGCTCAGAAGAAGCAAAATGGGGGCTGCCCAAGCGCACAGCTGTGGGCCGCTCTTGAGCACATTAGGCCTCGCAGAGCAGAAGAAATTGAAACATGGCTGCATTGGGGGTTTATTGAGCTACTCTAGGTCTGTTTTTGTGGAGACTTGGGGTGGGGTGCTGGGGTGGAGAAAATCGAAGGTGTGGGGGCTCATGCACCTTCTACACTCAGGAACCCCTTTTCTGCTATTCAAATGGAGCTCCCTGGACACTGTTTCCATCCAAACACACCACCCACCAGGATTTCCTGGGATGTAGCAGCCCTTCCTGGGAAACTGGGGAGAAGAGGGTCACAGAGCATGGCCAGGACAGGACCTCCATGGGGCAGGACCTTCAGAAGTTTCCAGGCCCCACAGAAAAGCGTTTGGCGTGGCCTTATGTCTACCAAGCTGCCGATTCTCCACTCCCATTTGTCATCTGATCCTGCCGGCTGCTCACATGCAGCCTTGACTTCCCTGGGGCCCGAAAATCTCTTCATGTCTCTCCCTTTGCAGCTCTGATTATCCCCACACTCAATCAGGGAGAAACTGAGGGCCAATGTTCTGTCCTTACAAACCGCAGACCCTTTTGGAAGGTAGTCTGTGCCCCAGGTATCCCACCCCTGCCACCCTTAACCATCAAAATACCAAACCTCCTCCAGAGGGAATCATGGATGCATGGCAAGCCAGACCATGGCCTCTTGACCACATACTCCCCAGGTATGTCCCGGGTTTGAAAACTTTCTTTAAACACACAAATAGCTGAAATCCTCCCTCCGTCTATTGACCGATTCCATGTCGATGGTGGACAACACACCCCCATCAGTCCTAGAGGGTCCCTCGTGGTTAGAGCTCCCTGAAAGAACAACAAGGTCCCAGGATGCCTGGGTGGCTCAGTAGGTTAAGCATCTGCCTTTGGCTCAGGTCATGATCCCAGAGTCCTGGGATCGAGCCCCCATCAGGCTCCCTGCTCAGCAGGGAGTCTGCTTCTCCCTCTGCCTGCCTCTCCCCCTGCTTGTGCGTGCTCTCTCTCTCTCAAATAAATAAATAAAGTCTTAAAAAAAAAAAAAAAAGCACAGCCAGGCCCCTCCACTGCCGCTGTGCACAGCCAGGTTCTATAGGAGTGGGGTCCTCCCTGCAGAGATCACACCACCTCATGCCAGCACTCGCATCTCTCCAGTCCTCTGCACATACTGCCAGTCCTGCACTGGGTGGCTAGATGCCTGGTTTATTCCACAAGGCTCAGCTACAGCACTCAGTGTTCTGGGCACACAGCACCACTACCCTCACCTTGAGTGGCAGATCCCGGAAGTCCTCGGCAAGGGCATCAGATCTGGCCCACTTTCCTGGGCATGTGCATACTCCCTGTTCATGCATGCACCTAGAGGAGAAGTTTCTGGGACTCTTCCTCAAGACAGCCATTGAATATATGAAAAGGCACAGACTTTGAGGCCATGTGACAGCAGGCTTGGCCTGGTGTCCTGGCTTAGCCACTGATACGAATCCTGGGAAGTGAGTTAGTATCTCAGAGCCTTGGTTTCCTCACCTTATATTCATTCAATGGCTATGTACTGTTCCTGCTGTGCACCTGCTCTGTTCTAGGCACTGAGGACACAGCAGCAAGTAACAAAGATACAATCTCTGCTCCCCTGGAACAGAGGAGAAAGGTCTGAAGTGGAAACAAGTTTGGAAGCCTTCAGGACGCAGATGGAATGTGAAGCCATGAAATCAGACAAGAACACCTGGAGGCAATGTATAATTAGAAAGATGGATCAAGCTCTAGAGCCTCTAACATTTACAGGTCAAGCATGAGAAACCAGCGAAGAAGATAGAAACTGGAGTAAGAGGAAAAATGGGAAGGAGAGAATGTCACAAAAACCAGGAAAAACAGTATCTCAAGAATCAGGGAATGGTCCTTTGTGTTTATAGCACCCACTCCATAGGACCAAACGGTATAGTATATGCAAAAGTCCCTATGCGCCATGCCTTGAATGTCCACCTTTTACTATTAAAAGGCCTATTGTTGTCTACCTCCCGGGCCTATGGCTCTCATGAGGCGCTTGTGGGCCACTCTGTCCCAAAGTGCCAGTGATTTTATAAAATGAAGAGCAATAACAGCACTGTTTCCCACAGGAAGTCCACTAGAAATTGTAGTGATCATTGGGTAACAAGAAACTTTCAAAGGAATGGACCCGGAAGGATTAACTGAGAGAGAATGGAAAGAGGAATAAAGAGTTTATAAACATCACCAAGGTTGCAGAAAACAGGTTTGCCAAAGAAAGAGTAAAGGATTATTCTAAACCTCAGTAAGACACTGAGACCAAACATTTAGTCCTGATTGCATATTGGTTGATAAAACAGGTTATCTATAAAGTAGTTGGGTTGACAAGAGATGTAACTTTTGGAACTTTTGTAACAGAGCATGCACTCTGAAACTATTATTTCAAAAGGTAAAATAGCCCAGTCATTTCCGAACATCTCTATTGTTTCTCCATGTCTTGAACAAACCACAAGAAAAGGCTCACAACAACAACCATGAGCTTTAAGTGCTTGACTCGTGTGTGTGTGTGTGTGTGTGTGTGAGAGAGAGAGAGAGAGAGATAGAGGGGGAAATGCACAAAAGAGAGTCAAATTAGGGAGTAAATTAATCTTTTTTAAAAAAGATTAATTTACTTATTTATTTGAGAGAGAGAAAGAGCAGAGCGTGTGAGAACACAAGTCAGGGAGGCAGAGGGAGAGGGAGAAGCAGGCTTCCCGCTGAGTGGGGAGCCCAACATGGGGCTCAATCCTAAGACCCTGGGATCATGACCTGAGCCGAAGGCAGATGCTTAATGACTGAGCCACCCAAGTGCCCCTAACTTAACCTTTTGAAAATCATATTTCTATGTGAAATACTGTGTAAGATGTTTCTCTTTAAATCTTTCTCCTCTCTTTCACCATCTCTCTCTCTCTCCCTCTCTCTCCTGCTCCTTCTCTCTCTTTCTCAAAGTACTATTGGCTTTTAAAATTTGACATTACAGATACAACTCTGTCTAGCTAAACAAGGTCCTACATTGTATTCCCTGTACTAAGTAAAAAGAAAACACAAATACATTGTGCAGATTATTTTGGATTCTCATAGACCCCCAGATGGCCCCAGTATCTGATCTATTTAAAAGAGCCAAGGCCAGGGATGCCTGGCTGGCTCAGTCAGAGAAGCATGTGACTCTTGATCTCAGGGTGATGAGTTTGAGCTCCACGTTGGTTGTAGAGATTACTAAAAAAAATAAATAAAACTTAAAAAAATAAAATAAATAAAAGAGTCGAGGCCAAAGACGAGAATTCGTAGCTGGTTTCTACCTCTTGCTGATGCTAACCTATCTACCACCCTGGGAGGAAGCACAGAGGTGCCCATAGAGCAGTCCCACCACGTCAGAACTTCACACAGACCTTACACTCTCAGGGCTTTGCTCCTTTGCCTTGCTTCTTTGTTAAATACCACAGAGCTGCCAACTCTCTGACTGGGTCTGGGTCGGCTTTTTCTCTGCCATTACACCAGACTCTAGTGACTGTCCAGTGTCCTCTGGCCTCTCCCCAGTCTTTGATTCTCAGCTTTGTCACCCTGTGCTGGTCCTCAGCTCAGTTAGACCATGTTCTGCTTTTAGTCAACCAATTATTCACTAACCTATACACAACACTGCATCCTTCCACCCCCTGACCATCCGGTGAGCATTTATTGATCACCTTCTCTGTTTCAGATCCTATACTTGATGCTGAGAAGTCAGATATAATGAAAAAATAATAATACAACAAAACTAGATTTTGAGAGGGAGTAATAAGGACCATATTTATGCCTCCACATGGAACAACCAAAAATCCAGTCAAAATACATGAAACAATGGATTTCAACACATTGGACACCAGGCAATGAAATACAGAGGTGGCAAAAAATCAAGATGAGCCCTAAAATTGCCTCAGCTTTCCACCTTGAGAACAATTCCAGGTTGTAATACAAACAGGAGGAACTGAAACAGGGCCAGAAAACTCTGATTTGAGAACATGGAGCTGGGAGTCTAGGACAATCAAGGTAGCTAAAGTTTAGAGGGCAGAATACCAGGAAGGAGTGAGGACTACAGAGACTTACAGACTCACAGAGAGTCTCCCTTGAGTATTTAGCAGAGTATTGACCAGCATGTTTATGTAAGGAAATTGCCCAGGTCAGGGAACAATGCCTATGCTCACACAATGACTGGAATATGCCTGTTCCTACCAGACAGACTGGAAACCCTCATAATTCACAATAGAAGTACTCAGGAAAGTCTTGTCGCATAATGCCAAATAATTAACCCGAGACTGGGTACTGCTCCAGACCCACCAAACAAATTATAAATTAAACTTAAAGAATCAAACTGTCTCCAAGTAAATTATACTGCATCCCAGGACAAAGCTCAGGAAGATTTATAATAATAAAACACATTCAGCAACCAGAAAGGCAAACTCATAACATCTGACATTCAAAGATTGCCAGGCATTCAGAGAAGCAGGAAAATATGATCCATAATGAGGATAAGGAACTTATTTAAAAAAACCCAAGGTAAATTCCTGAGATGAAAACTGCAATATAAAAAATGAAAAATACAATGGATAAGATTAATGGCAGAATATAAATTGCAGGAAAAAAGATTAGTGAACTTGTAAATGAAAGCTATCCAAAATGAAATAGAGAAAAATGAATTTTAAAAATGAACAGAGCATCAGTGAGTTATAGGACAACTTTAAGCAAACTAATCTGTGTGTGACTGGAGTCCCTGAAAGAGGGAGGGAACAGAAAACATTTGAAAAATAATGGCTGAAAAGTTTCCAAACTTGATGAAAACAATGAACCCACAGATCCATGAAGCTTACCAAACCCTAAGCATAAGAAATATGAAGAAAACTACACCAAGGTATATCATAATCAAATTGCTCAAAACCAGTGTGAAAGAGAGAATCTTAAAATTGTTCAAAGGGAAAAAAACATGTTATGTACAGAGGAACAAAGATAAAGAAGACTGAAAATTTCTCTTTGGAAACAATGCAGACAGGAGCACAGTAGAGCAATATCTTTAAAGTACTGATAGGAAAAAAATCAGTCTAGATTTTTATACCCCAAACAAACATCTTTCAAAGACAAAGGTGAAATAAAGACTTTTTCTGACATAGGGAAGCTTAAAGAATATATCATGAGGGCGCCTGGGTGGCTCAGTTGGTTAAGCGACTGCCTTCGGCTCAGGTATGATCCTGGAGTCCCGGGATCGAGTCCCACATCAGGCTCCCTGCTCAGCAGGGAGTCTGCTTCTCCCTCTGACCCTCCTCCCTCTCATGCTCTCTTTCTCTCATTCTCTCTCTTGCAAATAAATAAAATCTTAAAAAAAAAATTTAAAAAAAAAGAATATATCATGAGTAGACCTGCAATATAAGAAATGTTAAAGGAAATCCTTCAAACAGAAATGAAATAATACCAGATAGAAATCTGAATCTATCCGAGAGCCTGGGTGGCTCAGTCAGCTAAGCAGCTGACTCTGGATTTTGGCTCAGGTCATGATCTCAGAGTCATGAAATCAAGCCCTGACTTGGGGGCTCTGTACTGGGCATGAGCCTGCTTGGGATTCTCTCTCTCCCTCTGCTTCTGTCCCTCCCCCCTCCCCCCCATGCTCTCACTCTCTCTCTAAAATAAATAAATAAATAAATAAATAAATAATTTTTAAAAATTTAAAATTTTTAAAAAAGAAGTCTGGATCTATTCAAAGAAACAATGTCATAACAGGTAACTATATCGGTAAGTATGTAAGACTTTTTTATTATTTAAGTTGATTTAAAAGATAACACAGTTTAAACAAAAATGATGATAATGTATTATAGTAATTATTTGTAAAATAAAGTATATGACAATAGCACAAAGGCTAGGAGAGTAAGTACACTGTTATAAGGTTCTTTATCCTATATGTCAGGGCTTCTCAATCACTCCAATAATGACATTTTGGACCAGGTAATTTTTCACTGTGAGGTACTGTCATGTGCACTGAAGGATTTTTAGCAGCATCCCTGTCTTCTACCCAGTAAAGGCCCCTATTGTCTAGACATTGCAAACTGTCCTCTCAAGCACAGAATTGCCCCCAGTTTAAAACCCGTGTTCTATCTGTAATGCTTTAATATCACTTGAAGGTAGACCATGATGATTTAAAGATACGTACTCTAAACCCTAGAGCAACTGCTAAAATCACAAAACAAAGAGTTAGTAGGCCAACAGAGAAGATATAATTGAATATTAGAAAACATGAAAAGAGTTAAAATGGAACAAAGATAGGATACACAGAAAACAAATCATAAGATGATAGACTTGAACTTAACCATATAAAAGAATCACATAAAATGTACATGGTTTAAACATCCAATTAGAAAACAGAAATTATCAGACTGGATGAAAAAGCAATACCAAAACTACATGCTAAAAGAAAAGCACTTTAAGTATAAAGACAGAAATAGATTAAACATCAAGGTGGAAAAAAACATATGACAAGATAACACTAGTCAAAAGAAAGCTTCAGTGGCTATATCAACATCAGACAAAGGAGACTTCAGAGCAAATAATGTCAGGGATGGAAAAGGTCATTTCCTAAAGATAAAGGGGCCAATTTATCAAGAGACACAGGACCATGTCCCTCACTCTCGATCTGAAGTATCTTCAGAAAATGATGCACCCACTGCCAGAAATTGAAGAATTTGGGGAATTAGAAATTAGGCAAACCAAAGTCAAATTTCAATCATTAAATAGTTGGGCATTTAGCATCAGCATTTCCCCAAGCCTGAGTAAAATAATAATACTTCTTGCTATGAGAGGCCCTGGGAGAATGCCGTGGGTGGGGCTAAGCACACCTGGGAAGTGATTCTCCCTCTTTTGGAGACAGATGGACAGTAGACTGTCCCTTGTCCCTAAGCAAGGCATGCCAAGACCTCTATCTGTCTTCTGAAAGGGAAGTGGTCTATGAATCTGCTCTGAGGGAGGAGGACATGTATCTTCTGTTTCAAGCAGATGTTTGAAAGCCCCTTTCTTTAACAAACCTACTTGTTTAAAACCCAGTTTGAATGAGTTATATATCATAAAGACATAATTCATTTTTTAAAATCTGCTTGCTTACTCTTTTGATATATATCTTAAATAAACTGGGGAAAAGAACTTGTTTCTTCATGCCCAAATAGAACCAAGGAGATGTTTTATAGCTGTCTCTGTGGACCTATAATTTTGCCCCAGAGACGGTGATGTTGGTCAGAACAATCCCCACCTTTTGTTGAAACACCTGCCCAATTGTCCTTAGAGGGGATTGACTAGGTGACAGGAAAAGCCAATGAGTCCCTCCACCCTATCCTATTGTCAAGCAAACCCCACCAGCTCCATAGACCAGGGCCATGTGTGTGGATTGTCTCTAAATCCCAGCCATCCCCGCAGATAATGCATGGATGTTACATGGTGCTGTTTACATCTGGGCACATAGGGGGGAAAACCTCAGATGACACTTGGTGTCCAGGTGGTCTGCTGTTTCCAATTTAGGGAGAATGAAGCATCAGAGTATAGTCTAGCCTGGATAGGGACAGACACAGACCAGGTCTTTGCAGATCCTAAAATACCTATTATGTGCCGGGGCTTTACAGACCTTATCTCACTAAATCCTCAGGAAATGGAATATCAGTCACCTGCCCAAGATCACAACAGCAAGTGGCGGATCCTAAGTTCAAATCTAGGTCTTCCAACTCTGATGATTTCAGATTTCTTGGTTCATCTTAGAAAGAGGTCATTTCATAATCCTGAAATTGCACAGACAAAGCAGAACATTTCTGACCCTGCCCATTTAACTTCAGCCACATTTTGACCAAATTTCCTGGGAGGGGCGGATTTGTTAAAAATAGTCAACCCAAAATATAATAGGTAAAAAAGCAAAGACAAAAAATTTAATTGATTAAGTAACTGATTAACCCTCTCCTAAAGAAAATTCACGGAGGTACAAGTTATATTGGGGAAATTTGATATGGATTATTAAAGCCCAATGGATAAGTAAAATCTTCATTGAGGAATTTACAAGGAGAAGAATTTATCCCCCTGAAGATACTTTCAGTGAAACATTAAAACCAAGAGGCAGATGAATGGATGCATGATTGAACATCAGAGGAAGAGCATGTCATTCTCAAGAGTGACCAGACAGTGGCAGCAAAGACCAGTAATGGAATCAAACTGGCCAGTGGTTCTCTAAGTATGGTCTCAGAAGCAGCGGCCCATTCAGGAAAGGTGTAAGATAATTTCAGGCAACGACAAACAAAGCCCTGCTGAGAATTTGTTAAAAATACAGATTCTCAGACCCACTGAATCCGAAACTGTTGGGGCCCAGTACCCTGTGTGTTAACAAACCCTCCAGGTAATGCTGATGTCCACTCAGGAAACAGTGCAGCCAAACACGAGGCAGTTTTCCCCTTTTCATGTGACCTCCTGGGGCATCCATTCCAGGGAGGGGAGACAGACAATAAACATAATCTGTAAACTATGTATATGAGGATTCACACTGGAAAAGAAGAAAAGCAGCCGGGGATAAGAAGTGCGGAGAGCAATTTTAGGCAAGGTTGTCTGGAAAAGCTTCATTAATAAATGCAGATCAGAGGGAGATGAGGAAATGAGATATGCAGATGGATTACTTTCCAAGCAGAGGGTCGAACTCATGCAAAGAGTGGAACAGCCATGCAGAGGACCTGCCGAGTGGCAGTGAGGGTGGGATCTAGACCATAGGGCCTGGAGGCCACTGGGAGGACATGGTGCTGATGTCTAATCTTCAGAAGGCAATAATTAAACAGATGATGTGGTTCCTCTATTAGATTATTGGTTTTCAAAGATAATAACTCTGGTTGCTGTCAGGTTGGAAAGAGGCACTCTATCATGGGAATGGAATCAGGCATCATGCTTTCAGAAAGCCATTTGACTTTATGTATTAGGAGATGCAAAAATGGTCCTACCATTTGGACCAGTCATTCCACATCTGGAAGTGTATCCTTAAAAAAAAAAATAGGGATTCTTATTTTGTTCCTGTCAATTAGCCACAGAAAGCGAGTTGGCTCCCAGGGCCTTGACACAGAGCCCCTCCAACCCCAGTGCTTTGCACTCCAGTATGTCACCCCCACACCCACCCCCTCACACAGGACCCCCCACCTGCAGTACCTGCCTCCGGGTGTAGCCTCAGTCTTCTCTTCCCTGGACAGCAATGGTCAGGGTGTGCCTCTCTCCCCTGCCCTCTGGCCTGGGGCAGCCCATTCACACTCCATGCCTTGCTCAGGAAAGAGTTCTCTTCCTCTCTCTTTCCAAAATATCCAGATCCCGATCCTGCAACAGGTGCCTCTCTCCATCCCTCCTACAAGGGTCTGAAGCTGGGCCGGTTGGACAGGGGCAGAGTGGACAACTTGGGCATCTCTCACTCCCACCACAAGTAGAAGGTCTTATCTGGTGGTCCTCCATGTGGGGTACAGCCTGGACCCTTCCTGAGCCCCTTGGGAGTGCTCATTGGGTCCCACGTCTCACTAGGGAGGGCTGAGGAGGGCTATTCAGGGCAATGGCTGGCCCTGCTGTTCTCTCTCTTTCTGGCCACTAGAGGACGAACAGAGGCTTTCTGAGCCCATCAACCCTGCAGACTAACTCAGAAGGGAGGCTGGAATTGGCTCAGTATCTGAGGTCAGACAAGAAGTACATTCAAAAAAAAAGAAAAGAAAAAAAGAAGAAGAAGTACATTCCAGGTCAAGTAATCTGCTATCAGATGGCATCCAAGAAGTTCAAGTGAGGAAATGGCACCTGTCTTCCTGTCACTTGTTCATTTACAAACCCACAGACTGTCCACTCATTGTTAGTTCGGCCAGGCCTGGGGCCTGATGATAGTCAAACCCTCTGCTCGGGCCTCATAGCCCATGGGAGACAGTCACAGTCCTTATGAGGGGTGCGTGCATGTGTCATCAAGAATTAGTTTGAAATGGGGCACCTGGGTGGTGCAGTCAGTTGGGCATCTGACCCTTGGTTTTGGCTCAGGTCATGATCTCAGGGTCATGGGATGGAGCCCCCTGTCGGGCTCCCTGCCCAGCGTGGAGTCTGCTTGGGATTCTCTCTCCCTCTCCCTCTGCCCCTCCCACTAATGCTCTCTCTATCTCTCTCTCACTTAAATAAATAAATCTTTTTTAGAAAAGAATTAGTTTGAAACTAACTTTAAACTAGCATCTTAATTATCTGAGGAAACAATGTTCTGGCTAGTCTCCCTGATACTCAGAGTTTATCATGTTCTCCACCGAGAGTGCCCCCAATGATCTCCCCACTATTGCCAGCCCAGCTGCCCAGTTCCCCACACACCTGTGGAGAGAGGGAAGCCACCTCTACATTCACACCTGCGGCTACAAAGTCTCTGCATCCCTGCCCATGTCACCAGCTGGAGCTCCAGGACTAGTCAGGGGATCCGTCTCCTGCTCAGGCAATCCCAAGTCAGACCTCAATGCAGAATTAGACACCTGTAGCCAGTATGGTCAGAGGTAGGGTCACTCAGGGGTGTCCCTGGCCACCTGCCCACGCCCCCATGGGATCGTTTCTTTCCATCAAGATATAGGGTTTTTTCCTCCAGAACCTCCCATGACCTCACCAGGAGTTTGAGGGTTGAAATACCCAACTTTCCATCCCCGACTTGTTCTCTCACGGAGACCTCCTCTCGGGGCCTCGTCTTGCTACATGGCCACAGAGCAGGCCTCCGAGTTTCTTCAGATGTGTCTTAACATCTTCGTACCTCAACAAGAAGGGGTCACAACTCTGGTCACTTTCCTCCCTGCAAACACCTCCAGAGAAAGACCCTTTTTATTCATTTTTCCACATGTGCCAGACATGGTGTCAGCTCCTGGGGACACAGTGGTGACAGAGCTGAGGGAGGTATAGCTCACATTTATGAAGCATTGGCCATCATCGATCTTCCCCAGCATCCCTTCCCTGCTCTACCTGGTCCCAGCCTCTCTCCCTGAGCACGGACCACAGGCGAGGAGAGGATCCCGCTACCACCCATTTGGCACAAGCTAACTGTCCTCTTTCACTCCTGGAGGTGCAAGACAGCACTCTGGGCAGTGTCACCCTGTAGCTGCAGCTCAACCCTAGGGGGGAGGTGATGCTCCAGCTCTTTTTTTCCTGTTGGCCATTTCCCAAGGGTGTGCAGGGAGCTGGAAGCCACCCTTGCAGTGGGCTCAGTACCAAATCACCCAGCCCCACAAGCCCTGATCCATCAGCAAAGCCACATTTGTGCAAGTTGTGATCATGGGCTCTGGGGTCACCTGCCTAGGTTCAAACCCCGGTTCTTGCTTCCTAGCTGTGTGATGTGTCTTTTTGTGTCTCTGTTTCATCAAATATAAAATGGAAGAGAATAGTAGCATCAACATGATAAGGTTGTTGCGAGGAATAAGGGAGGCAGTGGAAGCTTTTCAATCCACAGGTCACCAACCATTTGCTAATTATAAACCCAAGTTATTGGGTTGTGACCAGCATCTAACATAACTATAGTAGAAACAAGAGTATGCCTCACTTGGGATAGGTCAGTATACACATCTATATGTGTGTGTGGCAGAAACCACTCCCAGATGTTTTTCTTGCTGTGAGGCCCCACTATAGGCTTGGGAGATGTTAGATGGATTAAATACAGACCAATGTGGGGAGAAGACATGCAATCAAACCTTAGAATCCCTCCTGGCAGTGCTAGGGTAAAGGTATGTGCATGTGGGCCAGGATGCTCCCCATGGTTAGTAACCCATTCTGTTGGGAAAAAAACATAGCCAACAGTGGGACCGGGCATGGCAGGACCAAGGTGTCCTGGGCAGGCAACCATGTGCGTGTAACAGGGAGTGCTAGTAGAAGCAACATGGGAAGGGCTGGGGACATACACCAAAGGCCTTGAAAGCCTTGAACTTGGCCCTAAGGGCGCTGGGATGGCTCAGTCGGTTAAGCATCTGACTCTTGATTTTGGCTCAGGTCATGATCTCAGGGTCATGAGATCAAGCCCCACATCAGGCTCCACGTTCAGTGCGGAGTCTGCTTGAGGTTCTCTCTCTCCTTCTGCCCCTCCCCCCGGCTCGTGTTCTCTCTCTAAAATAAATAAATAAAATATTTTTTTTTAATAAAATAAAGCTGAGCTTGTGAACTTGACCTTAGACAATGGGGATTTAAAGCAGGAGGATAACCTATTTAATAAATATCTATTCAGTGTCTACTGTGGGGAAGATTTATGTTTTAAAAAGTTGACTGTGGGGAGTCAAGAGCTGGTGGTAACACCAGAAGCAGGGGGATCTACCAAGAGGCTACTGCGATAGTCCTAGCAAGAGATAATAAGGACAGAGGTCAGAATGTCTAAAGAAGGAGGAAACAGGTATAGCCTCTGTGCCTCGGGCTGGATGGTCCCCAACACCTGGAGGAGGATGGCAGCCATGACCCTGCACACAGGTTGTGGGGGAGAGCAGTGCTTTGAAGGCCACAGAGAAATTCCACAGGCCTCCAGGGGACAGTAGCCACATGGTTAAATGGATAAACCCATGGACATGAATCAGACAGCCAGGTGACCTTGACACATTACTCAACCCCCCCCCCCCCCCCCCCCAATTTACAAAATGAGGCCCAGAAGAGGACTTAGCTCATAGGAATTTTATGAGATTGAAAGCTAATAATGGTAAAAGCCTGTCACGGCATCTGGCCCAGAACCAGGGCTCACACTGGGGCTGCTTGCTGACCTCTCTCTTACATCATAGACATGCCTGGAGAAGGCCCTGGCAGGCAGCCTGGGAAAGGACAAACTTCTGGCCCCTCAGACAAAAATCAGGGGAACTGAGCTGACTTTATAGTGTCCCTGCTCCCTCCAGGCCCATATTTGAAACTTAGACCCATCCATCCTCAGTGACTGGGAGGCTCAGGGTGGTAAGCAGTAGGTGGGCCCTGCAGGGCCAGCCTTCTTACCAGATGGGGCCAGCTCCTTGCAACTCCACCATCTACACCTGGGGCCCCTCTGAGAAGGAATCTATTTTCAGAGGCTTCAAGATAGATGATCTTGAACCCATGTCTACACTATCGAAGCACAGAGGATTTCCATAGTTCTCGGTGAAGACGGTCACTACATACCCATTCAGAACAATTCACTCTCAAACAAGCATCTCCCTTGGATTTTCACTGAGCCCTTCTAAGTGCAGAGATTGTGCTAGGTGCTGGGGATGTACCGATACAATCAAGCATGCTCCAGCCCTGTGCAGCACGCATCTATAAAGGACATCCTTCTAGAATAGTCCTCTGCCCTCCCTCTGTGCAGGGCTCTGAGATTTCCCTGCCCCAAACTTACACTTTTCAAGTCTGAAAATGGGATGACTCTGACTGATCAGTGCTTGCTTTTCTGATCAAAACAAGCCTCTAAAAATGAAAAGGGATGGCTGGCAGCCTTCATCTATCTTCTTGATTTTCCTTACCTAGCCAACTCTGACTGTAAAATGTGGCGTTTCCCTTAAATATCTTTTTGCCTACCCAACTAGTCAATCAGGGGAGATTTTTCAGCTATGCTGCTGTGTCAAGGTGCCTTAAGGCAAATCTGTTTTCTGGCTCTCTCCAGGGTACATCTAGGGCTTTTTTTTTTTTTTCAGGTACACTTTAGCTTTCCTTTAAGTGTCCCTCTGTCTGTTCCAGGTTCAACAAAATTTTGGCAAAATAAGAAAGTCCTATTCTTTTCAAAAGTGACACACAGGCTAATTCTTCCATTGCACTGTCATCTACTGGGGTGTTGTATACCAGGAGCTAAGTGCAACCCACTCTCCTCAGACCCTACCCTCTGGTAGAGGAAAGAGACACATGAACACACCTTCATAACACAGTGGGACAAATACAGTGATAGACACATGGTCTTGGCACAAAGGAGAGACAAATCAGTTTTATTTGGGGAGTAGGACAAAGAGACTTGATTTGACCACAAAAGATGTATAGGAGTCATCTAGGCAGACAGAAGGAAGAATAATTAACAGCAGTAACAATTACTTCACAAGGAATCTCATTCCAAACCGTTGGAGGCATTGTCAATGCACCCATTTTATAGATATATTAGTAAGGTTTGGGAAGGTTAAGTAACTTGCACAAGGTCAGAGAGTTAGAAACTTGCAAAGAAGGGACAGCTGTATGCTTTTTTAAATAACAGAAGCTAGATCCAGAGCATTTAAGTAAATGTGCTCAAAGTTAGACAGGTAGAAAGTGATGGAATCAGCAATCAAATCTAGGTATCATATTGAGGCCATAGAGGTAGATGGATTATAGAGACCTTGTTACATCAAGCTAAAGAATTTGGAGTCTCTCCATTGATGATGAAGAGGCTCTGAAGGGTTTTAATTGATGTTACAACTTCACGTCCACTCCAATCTATCCTGCCCAATATGTATAAACCATAAATTCTAGTACTGAAGAAGTAGCAATGATTTTTAGCCACAATTGATATGCCCAAGGAAAATATATTTGATGAAGTTATTCTATTTAATAATGATAGTCTATATAATAAACATTCCTGCAACTCAGGAAGAAAAGAACAAACAACCTCATAGAAAAATGGGGGAAGAAAGTAACAGGCAATTTATGAAAAAGGAAACACAAATGGTCAATAAACATAAGAAAAGGTACTCAGCCAATTAAAATATCTAATTAAAATAATATTGAATGCCATTTTTCTCCCATCAGATTGACAAAGGAAAAAAAGCAGAAGAGAACAAATGTTGCTAAGGTGTTGGAAATTGTGTATTCTTATATACTACTTGCAGGGGTATACATTTATGCCGCCACTTTGGAGGGCAATTTGGAAATTTCTTTCAAAATTCAAAATTGCTGGGATCAATCAAGGTGCTGGTGTCTCTTCTGGGAAAGCACCTCCACACAAGCACAAGATCCATTGCAACATCATCATGCCTAAACATTAGAAATAACCCCAGTGTCTATCATAGGGAAGACTGCTTCTCCCTCTCCCACTCCCCCTGCTTGTGTTCCCTCTCTCGCTGTGTCTCTCTCTGTCAAATAAATTTTTTAAAAATCTCAAAATATATATATATATATTTAAACATAAAGGCTGCTTAACGTATATTTTATATGGGTTCATAGATATGTCTGGAAAAGTGTTTAGAAAGAACTTGGGAGGGCGCCTGGGTGGCTCAGTTGGTTAAGCGACTGCCTTCGGCTCAGGTCATGATCCTGGAGTCCCTGGATCGAGTCCCGCATCGGGCTCCCTGCTCGGCAGGGAGTCTGCTTCTCCCTCTGACCCTCCCCCTTCTCATGTGCTTGCTCTCTCTCATTCTCTCTCTCTCAAATAAATAAAATCTTTAAAAAAAAAAAAGGAAAGAAAGAACTTGGGAAATACATGTAAAAAGAGTAGCAGTGGTAGCTTTTGAGAGGGGCAGAGAGGACCAGGGCTGGGGACCATGAACAAATATTCATAATGTTCTAATTTCTATGAGCATCTCTATAAGCAATTTCTATTCATGTATACTTCCATGGTTTTCATTTTAATAAATGTAGAGATAGATTTAAAAACCACTGACATATCCATTCCTATGCAAAGTACTTTGACCGGTGCTCTGAATGCATGACAAGCAAATCTTGTTATTAGACACACTAGGCAGATATTGCCTTCAAGGGGCTCTCAGGCTGGCAGGGGAGAACAGGTCCAACACAGTGTGAGATAAATTCCTGAAGAGGAATAGAAAAATACAGTAGGAGTCATGGTTAGGTGAAGGGGAGGGCGTTCACAATACTTTAGGAATCAGGGAAGCATTTATGGCAACAAAGGAAAGGCAAAGCCCGGCATGGGCTGAGAGAACTTCAGGTTCAAAAGTGCAGAGGTGGGAGCTCCAGTGGTCTGTTAGGGAAGACAAGGAAGATAGGACGGGTTGGGGGCTCGTTGTGGAAAGCCACAATGCTGGAAGAAGAAGCTGGACAGCAGCAGGGTGCCCTGGGAGCTCTTTAATCACATGGGAACTTGCCTGAAACTTTACAGGAAAGAAGTTTGGCATCCATGCAGGGGTAGATTGGCCAGGTCAGGAGGCAAGGGACAAGTTTGGGAGGTGATTGACTCCCCAGTGTGAGGGAAGATTACGTTTAAGGGACGATTAGGGGCCTGGGTGGGGATGGTCTCAATGGAGGAGGGAGATGAACCTGAGAAACTCATTGAATTGGGATGAGGAGAATGGAGGGAGCATAAACCAAGTGATTTTTGAGGCCCTGCTTCTACCTCATGAGAAGTGTCAGGAGTCAGAAGAAAAGCAGGTAAGAGCAGCTTCTTCTCTGAGCTGTAGAGGTGTTCCAAGGCCTGTCCACAGTAGGAACTTCAGTCCCCTTATTCCTCCACTGGAGCCCAGCTATGCAGTGTGCAAGACAGGTCTGAGTCCTAAGGATGCACTAGCCAAGGGCAGGCAGGCAGGCACGTAGTCCTTCTGGCTTCCAGCCACCAGACTCACAGGCTTCCAGGAAAAGCTGACAGGGGCTGCTCTCTTCCTTTGGATCTGAGAATATGTGACTGAGGAAGCCTAAATTAATTAAGTGATTCTGAGGCCCTGAGGCCTTCCTGAGGAAGCACACAGGGTGAGTAGTGAGACCAAGGTAAATGGCACCCCCTCCCCCAGTACTGGAATCCAAAGAGGCTTCTGAGCTTCATTGGAATTAAGCCTGCACTTAAGTGCTTCCAGGGAGACAAAGAAATCATAAATCAAGAGCAGGTGCCCCACCCACACGCTGCCACCATCACTGCTATCAACCTGCTTCTCTACAGAGACATGGTCATTTTGAGTCTCTGAGACCAGATGTCTCAGTGAAGCAACAAATGGCATGGCCCCGGAATTAATGTGGCCCACAACCTTCTAGAAAAGAGTCCATGATGGGCTGATGCCTTCTTCCAAAGCCGCACCCACATACTATACAACTTCCTCCAGATCCACCCTGGCATACACACACCATACCTCACCCAGGCACAGGCGCAGGAAGGCTATCCTTCCACACCTTCCTCAAGCTCCCATATACTAGGACACCCCAGGTCCACAGCAAGCAACACTTGACACCAGTCCAAGCTCGAGGAAAGGACTTTGTTCTAGCAGATGGAGGCCACAGCTGTATCCAATGGATAAAATGAGAAAAGTCAGCAGGGAATCACCAAGCTGTCCCTGTCCATACAAAACAATAATAATTAAGCTCCTATTAAGTACCAGGTATTGAGCTAGATACTTTCAAGTAAGTCGACTCATAATCTTCAGCCGTCCTGGAGCAGGACAGCATGGTGGTTGAGAGCTGGGTGCTGGGGCTAGATAGTCTGCATTTGAATCCTCTCTCCACCACCTATGAGCTCTCTGACCGTGGATAAATTACTGTCCCTCGGTGTCCTTGCCTGTAAAAAGGTAATATGAAGGTGGGTAAGAGGATTAAATGAGTTAATGTTTGTAAGATGCTTAGAACAGTGCCTAGAACATCATAAGCACTTCTATGTGCCTAAAAAATCAATTCCGTCCTTTACCATTTCACTTACCTTGAGTAGCAGATATGTAATCTGTAGCAACGGTTCCTGTATCTAATTGAGAAAGCAGAGAAGAAAATGTTGCCATTTTCTCCAACATGGTTGGATTGGAAGTTCTCTTCTTCCTGTAAGTTATGGTCAGATAGAGAAGTCTCTGGAAAAGAATTTACCAAGAGTTCTGTTGAAGAGGAAGCCACAGACACAGGAAACAGGAGGGGCAGGGCTCTTGTGTAAGGCTAGTTAGCCAGCTGCGAAGCTGGGGCCAGCACCCTGGACAGCTCCCAACAGGACAGCGCAGGAACTGGGGATTCTCCAGTTCTGCCAAGGCTCAGTCCCTAGCCTTTTGCTGAGGCACGGGGTCCTCAATTCCCTGAGACTCCTGCATCTTAGTCCTTGGGGCTGCTGATTGATGGGGTAGAGGATTGCCTTCTGACCTGGAAGTTGGAGGGTGAGGGAGTTTAGTGTCCCAGAAGCTTCCTTAGGGAGGCAGCCAAGAATCTTCCTCCTCCCACCAATCTTCATCTGTCCCTCTCCCTTACACTGCCAAGGTGTGGCCACCTTGTAAATGCAGTAGCAGAGGCACAATGGAGCACAGGGAATAGGGAAGTATTGTGAGAACCACAAAACAGGTTCCGAAGCCTTGATTTAAATCCAGGCTCTACTGTTGGGATCTCAGGCAAGTGACCCACTTTCTCTATGCCCAGCTTCCTCATCAGTAAGATAAGGGAAAGAACACCTACACTGCACCAGGATTGAGTGAGATTAAATGAAACAGCACACATAACACCCTTGGCATAGAGTGCTTAATAAATGAGTCTGTTTCCTGCCATTGGTGAATGGAGGACTGAAGAGTTGAGCATGATCTCAGAGATAACTTGGCTCCATATTCAAGAACAGTCATGAATTATGAGGGCTAACAGGCTGGGAGAGATGTCTGCACCTTGAAGTCCCTGGGAAAGTTTCTTTTCTCTAAGATTCCACTAAGTTCTAAATTCTTCAGCCACTAGACAGAAAAACATCTGCTTTAAATCCCCCCCCCCTTTTAAAATCAGACAGGGCAAACAATATATGCATAAATAACAATTGCTCTACAGGCTGGAAGACTGCCTCTCTAAAAGTCTCACAACGGGAGAGTCAGAAGAGGCCAGAGGTCTGCGTTAAGAAGCCTTAGGAAGCTGGAGCTGGTGTACTGAATTAAGAATATGCAGATTACAATGTGCTGAAAGAGGAAGAGAAAAACACCCACATGGCGGGGGGGGGGGGGGGGGGGGCGTGGTAGTAGTCCCCCGCCCCGAGCATCTGAGCTCCCATTCTGGGAAAGTGAAACCCATGGGGTCACCTCAATTGAAGATGCAGTTTCAATACAACCATACAAAGGAAGTAGAGTCACAGATTTACCTGTTACAGATCCAAGAAGTGCAGGGAGGTGTGGGACAGTGAGGGGAGGTGTGTGGCTGCAATGAGCAGGGGGAAGGGCAGTCCTCTGTCCAAGGTCACCAGCGAGCAGTAGACAGCAGGGTAGCAAACACTTACAAGGTGGTGGGGGTCACTAACATTCTGTGGGCTTAACTCTAAGTGGTTACTTTTTTTAAAATTTTTTTTTTTATTTATTCATTTGAGACACAGAGATACAGAGAGAGAGAGGGAGAGAGGAAGAGAGCATGAGGGGGGAGAGAGGCAGAGGGAGAAGGAGAAGCAGACTCCCCGCTGAGCAGGAAGCCCGATGCAGGGCTCGATCCCAGGACGCCGAAGGCAGACGCTTAACCATCTGAACCACCCAGGCGCCCTCTAAGTGGTTATTTTTAAAGGTGCCCCGGGAAAAGCAAAATGGGAACTTAAGTCAGAAATCCTAAACTCAGGGTACCTGGGTGGCTCAATCGGTTAAGCGTCTGCTTTCGGCTCAAGTCATCATCTCAGGGTCCTGGGATCAAGCCCCCCATTGGGCTCCCAGCTTGGGGGGAGTCTACTTCTTCTCCCTCTGCCACTCACCCCCTCATGCTCTCTCTTTCTCTCAAAAAAATAAATAAATAAAATCTTTTTTAAAAATCCTAAACTCAAGTGCTTATCTAAATGTCCGGAGTCTGGGTGTGAGTAGGGCTATCAAACTGCAAAATGCCTAGGCAGCAACTTAGAAAAACAAAAGTTGTTTTTCTCGAAAGTCGTTTTCCTCATCATAAGGTTTAAAACTCAAATGACTGAAAAGCCAGGCAGGTGACATAAATATGCAAAGTCAGTTGGAGGGACACTGTGATAAGCTGAAGAGTGTGTGCTGACTCAAGGCCTTTGAATAAAATTTAAAATAATTCTGTCACCCTGAAGAGCCCTTCTCTGGTACCCAGTTCCCTGGGGAATGCAGTGAGTGGGCTCCTCCCTCACCCCCTTACTTAACAGAGACAAAGGCTGGAGACCGAGAGAGACTGTGACTTGCCAAAGGTCAGTCAGAGCCAGATCTGTCCCCATACTGGACTCTTTCCCTCTCTCAGACAGAGGGCAGTTTGGTCAGTGGAGAGCAAGTGCTGGGAGCTCCTTAAGTGGAAGGGTTTCTCCTCCTCCTCCCTGGGGTGCCTGGGACGGGGTGGTAGGGGAAGATTAAGCAACAGGTACCAAAGCCGCTGTCTCTCACCTTGACACTCTGGTCTCCATCACCTCATCCCATAGCCATCTCAAAGACAGAAGCCAACTTGCCATTGCCCTTGGGGCTCCCACCAGGGAGGACAGAGCCTGGAATCACAATGCCCACCTAACCATAAGGATTAGCCAGGAAGCCAAGATGCCCCTGTACCTTTTACCTGCTCTTCAGAAGACCCACTACTGTGAAAGAAAGATAAAAGAACACACTTTACAGATAGTAACGACAATAGCAAGCACTTATATCACTCTTATTATGTTATGTGTCAGGCACCCTAAGCACTAGGTACTCTTACTACCCCATTTTACAAATAAAGAAATTGGAGGACAAAGAGGTGAAGTAATTCCCTGGCACCCATACTAGTAAGTGGCAGAACTGGGAGCCACCTCAGTCATCTGTCTCTAAAGCCCAAGCTCCATGCATTGCATCACCCCTGTCTCGCTTGGGGTGGGGAGCACAGAAGAGAAAGAAGCTGGATCTAATGCTAGTGTGCTCTTGAGACCAGAAGAATGGGAAAATTCCTCTCTGACTCTGGAAAAGGCAAACTGTAATCTCAACAACACGTATCCCAGTCTCAGCTGCCTCAGAGCCTTTCTCCTGCCAGCTTTGGACCGGAACACGGACTCGATGTGCCATCTAGGGTCATGGTTCTTTGGGGGACTCAGGCCCAGCGCGCAGCCAGGGCGGCTCAGCCAGTCTGCAGAGAATGCGGCGTCTGGGCGGTGCGGCCCTCTGAGAAGGTGAGCCTCCCTTGAGCCTCGGATGAGAGCAAAGCTGCTGGGTCCTGCCGTGGGAGTGGGCTCGGCGCCCACTCGGGCTTTCTTACAGCTGCAAGAGAGACCCCCGGCCATGTCACTCCCAGAGCCCACCTGGGACTTGGAGGCAGCTTTGGAGATTCGGAGGGAGGGATATGCAGGGGATGGGGTATGGAAAGGGGCGGGACCTCGCTGAAGAGGCTGGAGGGCTTGTTCTAGTGCTAGGAGCACCTAGGAGGAGTTACAGTGGGGAGGAGGTCAGGAGGAGGGAAAGGAGAAGAGGCGGAGCTGGGGGACCCGGACAGCTAAAGCTGAAAGGGGGAGTACCGGCTGGGAGAAAGTGGCGAAGCAGTACCGGAGGGTGGGAGGGGCAGGGCTGATATTCGGGGCCCTTGGTGGAAGCGAGGCGACTTCTCCCCTCTATCCCCAGGAATTCTCTGCGGTGACATTCTCCCGAAGGGCCGGTCTGTCGGAACCGGGCCCAGCAGTCTCTGCGTCTCCCCCTCCCTTCCCGGGGGTGGAAGGGGCCAGGGGGTGGGGCCAGAGAAAGGGTTGGGGTATCCCAGCCGGTCCTCCACCAATCGCCGCCCCACATTTCAGCTGCGAGAACTGATGGACGCAGCCACCGCTCACCTCGGGGGCTCTTTGCCGGCTGTACGCCGAGATCCAGGCTGAGGCGGAGATCTGGAGCCCTCGGCACCCTCCTCTCCAGCGGGGCCGGTGGGGAGCGGCCGCTGCGCGACCCTCTGGGGAGGGGGAAAGAGCGGGCCCAAACCCCGCGGGTCCTAGAACTAGGCGGGGGCGGGGGGGAACAGACAGCCCGCTCCTCGCGCGGCGCATCCATCCTCAGAGGCTTGGCCAGAACTCTCTTCTTACCAAGCCCCCTTTCTAGGGTTTCCAGTCCTGGCGCATCTAGGAAGGGGACCCCTGCCCGGCCGCGCCCCGCCCCCCCGGCCCCCGCCCCGCCGACGTCGCATTAGCATGAGCGACGCAAGTGGCCGGGGCACCACTCGGGGGCCGAGACTCGCCGCGTCACAGCCCCGGGTGGAAAGGAAAAAAAGAGGAGGCGGCGGAGGAGGAGGCAAGAGCCGACGCGAGGGGAGGGGAGAGCTGCGGCTGGGCGAGCGAGCGGGCGGGCGGGCGGCAGCAGCATGCCCCTCGGTCCGCGCGGGCGGCTTTTCAACGCTTCGGGGACGGCGCCCGGGGAGCCGGAGGCGCAGCGTGCTCAGTCTCTGGCCCTGGCCCCTCGGCGCGCCAGCCTTCCCTGACCGCCCCTGAGCCCAGCAGCGGCGGGTCCGGGCTCGGATCCGAACAGCCGCGGCGTCTCGAGGGACAGGGTCTTTGCCTTTCCCGGGACACAGGGCCATGAGCCCTGCAGCCACCTGAGACACAGGGGGCGCTGCGCCGCGCGGACCGCGCCCGCGAAGTTCGGTGCCCCGGTCTCTGCACTGCAGGGCGCCCGCGCCCGGCCCCGGCGGAGGCGTCCTCGGAAAAGCGGCGGAGAAGAGGCAATGGAACCCGCGGCGCCGGTGGGTCCGGCCCGGGCGGCAGCCATCAAGCTGTCGGAGGCGATGGGCGCCGTGCTGCAGGATCCCCGGCGGCAGCGGCGCCTGGTGCTGGTCATCGTGTGCGTGGCGCTGTTCCTGGACAACATGCTGTACATGGTCATCGTGCCCATCGTGCCCGACTACATTGCCCACATGCACAAGGCCGGCAGGCCCAGCCCGAACACCGAAGTGACCACCCTGCAGCCGTCCACTCCAGCCACTGGCAGTGCCAACAAGGGCAACACTTCGGAATCCCCGAAGACAGCGACGGAGAGTGAGGACGTGAAGATCGGGGTGCTGTTTGCCTCCAAAGCCATCCTGCAGCTGTTGGTGAACCCCCTGAGCGGGCCCTTCATTGACCGCATGAGCTACGACGTGCCGCTGCTTATCGGCCTGGGAGTCTTGTTCGCCTCCACCGTGCTGTTCGCGTTCGCGGAAGACTATGCTACGCTCTTCGCTGCGCGCAGCCTGCAGGGTCTGGGCTCGGCCTTTGCGGATACGTCCGGCATTGCCATGATCGCCGACAAGTATCCGGAGGAGCCCGAGCGCAGTCGCGCGTTGGGCGTGGCGCTGGCCTTCATCAGCTTTGGAAGTCTGGTGGCGCCACCCTTCGGGGGCTTTCTCTACCAGTTCGCGGGCAAGCACGTGCCCTTTCTGGTGCTCGCCGCTGTTTCGCTGTTCGACGCGCTGTTGCTGCTGGTGGTGGCCAAGCCCTTCTCCGCCGTGACGCGGGCGCGGGCCAACCTGCCTGTGGGCACACCCATCCACCGCCTCATGCTGGACCCTTACATCGCCGTGGTGGCTGGGGCGCTCACCACCTGCAACATCCCCCTTGCCTTCCTCGAGCCTACCATCGCCACGTGGATGGAGCACACGATGGCGGCGTCTGAATGGGAGAGGGGCATGGCCTGGCTGCCAGCCTTTGTGCCGCACGTGCTAGGCGTCTACCTCACCGTGCGCCTGGCGGCGCGCTACCCACACCTGCAGTGGCTGTACGGAGCCCTCGGGCTGGCAGTGATCGGAGCCAGCTCCTGCGTGGTGCCTGCCTGCCGCTCCTTCGCACCACTGGTGGTCTCGCTCTGCGGCCTCTGCTTCGGCATTGCGCTGGTTGACACGGCACTGCTGCCCACGCTCGCCTTTCTCGTGGACGTGCGCCACGTCTCAGTCTACGGCAGCGTCTATGCCATCGCCGACATCTCCTATTCCGTGGCCTATGCGCTCGGGCCCATAGTGGCGGGCCACATAGTGCACTCGCTCGGTTTTGCGCAACTTAGCCTTGGCATGGGCCTGGCCAACCTGCTCTACGCGCCCGTCCTGCTGCTGCTGCGCAACGTGGGCCTCCTGAGGCGCTCCCGCTCGGAACGCGATGTGCTCTTGGATGAGCCACCGCAGGGTCTGTATGATGCTGTGCGTCTGCGTGAGCGCCCGGTGTCTGACCCGGACGGCGCTCCTCGGAGCCCTTCCGGCCCCTTTGACGAGTGCGAGGACGTCTACAACAATTACTACGCCCGCAGCTAGCAGCCCCGCTACTCCTCCAGGCCACCCACCCACTCCCCACTCCCTGGGTCAAGGTGGCTACTTTGTGAGAGCACTGGCCATCTCCGGCGCAGGGCCCGCCCCTTCCAACGAGTATTCCACAGCCTCGGCCGTCTTGACTTCCCTGTCGGGATCCCCTCTCTATGACCCTTTCTGTGCCTCCCTCCCTCTCGTCCAGTGGGGCGTAGAGCACGGAGGCACACGATGCGATACGGTCCTGCAGAGATAAAGAGGTGCGCGAGGCGCCACCTCGGGGCTCCCCTGTGTAGAACCGTGCGTTTGTCTGTCTTTCCTTCCGTTTCTCTCAGTGCCAAGTTGGCCCCCTCCACCGCGGTGCTTCTGGCCCGAATCAATAAACTATATCTGTTCGAGACCGAGTCTCTTTACTGATGAGGGTGGGCGGCCGGGCAGAGGGCCAGGGCAGAGGGGAGGGTGAGCGGTGTCTAGCCCTAATCCAGGTCTGAGCCTGGCAAGCACCCGGAAAGCCTGTGGCTCTTTTGCTACCTGATAGAGGAGATACGAAAAAAAGCAAACCCGGCAAAGGCTCCCACCCTCGGACACCCTGTAGTACACGACTTCCTTCAGCTCGCGACAGCCCCTCCCTCCCAGCCCCAGCGCAGCGCTCCAGGGCGCCGCCCGGGGGAGCCTGAGGACCCGCTCCCTCCGCGGGCGCTAGGCCCCGCCCCTTGAGAACATTCCGGGTGTCAGCCTCTGAGCTCTGAAGGCCGGGGGTGGGCTTCCCTTCGAGCCCGGCATCCCCGTCTGTCCAGGCTCCGGTGAGGAGTAGGGGCCGAGCTGTTCCGGACAGAGGTCCGCCCTCAGTCTTGTGTGTTCGTTGGAGAGCTAGGCTCTATCCTTCGAGGAGTGGGGGAACAGTTGGTGTGCCTGCTGTGTCCTGGCTGTGCGGGTCTGAGTCGTGACTGAAGAGGGTGCCAACCCCCACCCTCTTACCCCCACCCTTACCCCGGCCTTGGTGGATGCAGCTGGCCAAGGCTGTCAGAAGTCTCCCCACCTTGAGTGCGGGTCTCCGGAGCTGCAGGCCCCCGTTTGCAGACCACTCCCAGTCCTGGAGCCTGCGGCCTGATGAAGGCCGAAGAGTCCTCCAATTCTGGCATGGAGAGGCAGCAGAGTTGGGGTACGCCTGTGTATTAAACAATGCCTGTGAGAGTCTTCACTGCTGGTGTGTGCACGTCTGTCCTCGGTCTGCGTGTTGGGCTGTTGTGTGTGTTTGTCTGGGCAGGGTCTGTCTTTGTGGGTCTGTCTGTGTGTGTTGGTGTGTAAGGATCTATATCTGGGGTGGGGGTGGGGGGAGGAGTGCTTTGTCTGGGAGGAGTGTCTGCCTCTGGCTACGTTTCTGTAAGCATCCTCAGGTCTGTATCTCCACTCCCCCTTCCTCTCCTCCGCTCCCCCCCCCCCCCCGCCCCATAGTGCCAGCAAGAATGGGTTGGGAATAGAAAAGGAAGGAGAACCTGCAGTGATCAACAAACAGGATGATGATGGTGATGATTATCATTTTGAAAGGAGTTGTATGATTTGAGCCTGGCCTAGACGGCGAGGAGGGCACAGATTTCCCCAGACCCAACCCTCCCCCGGGTTGTGCAGACGCAGCGGTGGCTAGGATAATGGAGTTGGGAGAGCGCCGGGACTGGGGAAAGCTGGGCAGCGGGCAATGGGCCTGGGCGGGGCAATGTTCTGCACCCCCTTCTCGGGCCTGGATTCCGCTGCCCTTACACAAACTCGTCCGGAAAGCCGTCCGAGCCGGAGCAGGGGGCCGGGAGGTGGGATCGCTGCAGGCGGCGGCGGGGGTGGGGGAGAGGACTGAGAGCGAGAGAAACGGGGTGGGGCTGAGGGAGGGAGGAAAAAGGAGAGAGGGGAGGGAGGAGGGACAGGAGGAAGGCGATCACAGGCGCGGCCGGTCCGCGGGCAGCCAGTAGGGAGGCCGCGGGGACCCGGCGACGTCGGAGCCGCTACCGCGGACAGAGGCCCCCACCCCCGTACTGCTTAGGCGCCCCTGGATCCCTTCCGGCTCACACTCCCGCCCCCAGTCTTGCTTGGTGCGGTGGAGCGGCAGCCAAAGCGGGAGAGCCGAGGGCAGGTGAGAGGGGCTGGAGAAGCGCGGCGCCGGGAGCAGAGCGCAGGGAGCCGAGGGCGGTGGAGGAAGGCTCCGTCTAGGGAACGCGCGGGGATCCAGAGGCCCCAGGATCCGCGGGATTTTCCGAGTCCTGAACCGAAGCGGCCGTCGGGGAACCGCGGGGAGACTGTGGGATTCCGCGGCTCTGGCGCTTCCCCACCGAGAGTGGAGGCTGGGGGTCCGGGGGCAGGACGGTGAGAAGTTAGGGGGAAAGGGCTTGGAGAGGCTTGACCATCAGGCTCCGCGACTCCACGTGCGTATCCTTACTTCTCTATTCTCCTGGATCCCCAACTGATCAATGCCGAGGTCTGCACTTTCTGTGCCCAGTCAGGGCGTTGGCAGGTCTCACCCGGACCCCTTTGAATTGCGGTTGCGCACCCGACTGTCGCGGAGGGCTGGAGGTGCGGAGCAGCCTCAGGTGGCAAGTGTGAGCTGGGTCCCAGGGAGTCCCTAGAGAGCAGGGACTGCCAGTGTTGCGGGGGCGGAGCTGGGATTGGGCCTCCAGGGCAGAGCAGAGACCCCTCCTGGCTGCCTTCGGAAGCCAGGCTGGTGGCAGCATGGATCAGAGGGCACCAAACAGAGACAGACAGAAAGATACACTTACCTACAGACATACACCTCCTAATTGCGGGCCCATGGGCCAAAGAGGAAAAGCAAGGGGCTGCCCCACAGGGACCAGTCCCTCCCATTTGGTCCCCAGGGTGTTACCCCTCTCCAATCTCACACCTCTCCAACATATTGGGGTCTCCAGTCGCACTAGGGCCTTTACCAACTTGACCTTGCCTTCACTAACCTTTCAGAGCTCTGCAGCCCTACCAGGGACCCTAATTTGGATGCCGCTGCTTCCATTTTGCAGGGTGTCGGGGCAGCTACTATGCTGTTCAGCAGCTTGGGGGACCACTTAGTCGGTGGCATCCTGGCACAGAGTTAATGTGGGTTCTGTATTTTCTGCCTAGTCCTGCCCAGCAGCCCCAGGCTCCTCCATTCCTGATCCTGCTTCATCCATCTTCCTGGATGCTCTGTCCTTGGGTCAACTGTGCCTGGAGCCTAGCCCCCCACCTGGGCTGTGCTTGCCTGGGGTGGGGGGTGGGGGATAAAAATGGGCTAAACATCAGCTTTAGGCTCTTGGGGGTGAATAGGGGATGGGTGAGTGGAAATCACAGGTGTGTGGCTCTTAGGCTCTGCTTAGGGGGTTCGCTGAGGGTAGAGGGTAGCCTTAAAAATAGGCCTTTGCCCTTCTTGTCCTAGGTCACTTCTACTGCAAATAAAAAATTAATCCATTTCTCGCCAGGCTGAGTCAGGTGGCCCCCAGGGGCCGGACTGCCCAGCTGCCCTGTACCGTCCCTCAGCATTTCCATGCTACACTAGGAGCCTGCAAACCAGAGATTGCCTAAGTCACAGTCCATCCAGCAGGCCCCAGGGTCCTCCACCACAACCTCTGCCTTGGCCACAGGCCAGGCTCCCAGTCAGCCCAGAGTGTGTCCTGGAGCCCACAGCCTTAGAGGACCTATATGCATTCAGGCATGTGTGCATTCCTTTTATTCAGCTACCCAGCCCTGATCCTACTCCATGCTCATCACCCGGCTAGGTCCCAGAGATGAAGCACTGAACACAACAGGAGAAGCTCACAGTCCTAGTAGGAGAGATTTTAATCAGCAAAACATGTATCTGTTGGGTCCCAGACAGGAACAAAGCAAGTGCTCTGCCAAGGACCCCTCATGATTTGGAGTGAGCCAGCTCAACTCTCTCCTTCCCACTCTGGCCTGGGGTGGTCAATTGAGCCTGGGTGACAATCTTATGGACCGGGTGTCAGCTAAAGGCTTGCTTCAGACCCCACTCTATCCTATTTGGGAACTCAGAAAGGACACTGTGGTCAGGGGGGCTAGCCTGGGGGTTGGGAGATTGGGGAGCAGGTCTAAAATGAGGCCCTGTGTAATTGGGGCCCATATGCAGCTCTGGCTTCCTCACGGTGTAGGGGTGGAGTGTCAGGCTCTGGGAGGTGAAGGGTCCGTGGCAGTTCTATGTGGCTATTGTACTGATGCCTCTCTGCTTCTCGGCCCCCAGGTCTGCACCTCTACTTCCCCAGCCAGGAGTCACCAAGATGCCCATACTGGAAAAAGCTCCCCAAAAGATGGCAGCAAAAACTCCCAGCAGTGAGGAGGAGCCTGTGAGTGACTTTTGGAGTCCTGTTTCTTATCCCTGCTCTCCCCACTCACCTACCCTTGCTTCCAGAATAGTCCTGTATAGGACTGGCCCCCAGCACTTGCCTGTCCACCAGCCCTGCCCTCGGCTGGGTATGAAGTCCGGGCTGCAGTCCTGCCCTGAGCCAGCTGAGGAGTCTGGGAGAGCCTGGAGGGGCGGGGAGTGGCTTCAGGGGATGTTGAAGAATTGCTGACTACCATGCTTCCTAACTCCCAAGGCCAGGAACAGCCCTTGATCTGGGCCAGGTACTCTTCTTCCAACGCTTTTCCGTCTCCCCAAGTTTCACTTCCAAAGGCTTTGAGCCCAGTGGAGTTGCCTTAGGGTAAGACTGAACTCTCTAAGCCTTGTCATATCCCAGCCCCAGCTGCTGTCCCTAGTTCAGTCCTGGGGCCTTAGGCACCATCTTCCCCACTGGCTTAAGACAATGCCACCCCTCCTTAGGCAGGCGTCCTCCCTCCCCGTCTTCCTAAGTGATGGAGCAGCACATCTGATCTCCAGGTTGTCGAAGTGTTGGCCCCTCTGCTATGTTTGTCTTCTTGCCACCTCTACCCAGGGCTTCATTTGAAACCCTAATCAGAACTTTTGGGCTTCTCCCCATGAAATTGCTCACCACATTGTCCTGACTGTTACAGCTGACAGACATTTCTGTTGTTGAGTCTGGTCTATGGCATGTCCCTCCCATTGGACTGGGGCTTCCTTGAGAGCAGGCCTTCTTTCTCCATTGTCCCTGAGTCCAGTCCAGGGCCTGGCTCACATGAACTGCCCATGAAATGTGTACTGACCTGAGACCTTAGTGTCCAAATACCCTTATTAGTACATGTCCCTGTCTCCAGCCCCAGGCATGGGCCAGCAGCCCAGGAGAGTCTGGGGAGGAGCCCCAGGGGGCTGAGACATGTGAGCCGAGATTTCCTGCCTCATTCTGTTTTACCCATCACGGATTCCCCATCACTGAGTCCCAGCACACTGTCAGAGCCCCGAGGAAGGGTGGCCTGTTTCTAGCAGGGGCTCCAACCAGGCCTGCTGACACTCTTGGCAAAGCCACCAGCTGGGCTGGGCTTTCTGCAGGTGCTTGCCCACTTGTCCTCCACACAGACCCCCAGACCACAAGAGAAGGAAGAGGGAACCAGAGCGGCCGGGTGGGGGGCCTGGACCTGGCTCTCTTGAAGTGGGCTGAGCAACCTAGAATGCTGCCCAGACCACCCTCATCTTTGAGCATTCCTTGGGGCATAAGCAGCTTATAGTTGGCACGACACCCTCTTCCCTCCCCCTAGGGCAGGGAGCTCTAAAGACAGGATCAGGCAGGCAAGGACTCCCATTCATTCATCAGCACAGGCTCCCAAGCTTGGTCCCTGTCTGCCCAGGGTGGCAGTGGGGAGGGCTCCAGCCCATGCAGCAGCAGGAACAGAGCAGAGGCAAGCTTTCAATGGGTCCCTTTACTCCACAGCCTACCCCCACCACCCCAAAGGGAAAAAAACCCTGAAAGAAGGTGGCCCCCTACCACCAACTTTGTAAACTTGAATCAGTACTATGAAAAGTCGTGGTTTCTGACTGTGACTAGCTCAGTGAGGAAGAAGGAAAAGGAGGGGATGGAAGAAGGAGCCAATCTCTCCATCAGTGTTACACCCTTTGGGTCCAGAGATAAACTAGCTTCTGAAGCCCCAGCTGGGAACAACTCCTAAATTAAGAGTGACCAGCTGTCAATATCAATAACAGATCTCTTTCACCTTAGACCCATTCTTTGTGGTTTAAAAGCACTTTCACATAGGATCTGTTTGATCCTATGAGAGATAGAGGCTATTACCCCCATTTTACAGGGGAGGACACTGAGGTACAGAGGTGAGGTGGTTTGCTTAAGATCACATGGCTTGTCAGCATCATGGTCAGTGCATGAACCCAGGTCTGTCTGGTGCCAACATCAAGGTCTTTTCCTCTACACTTTATCCCCTCCTGGGGGCGGGCAGGCCTGGGGTATCAGAAAAAAACAAACAGAAGCTTCCTCAGGTCATAATTCTGCTGAGCCAAGTCCTGGAATTAGGCAAGACCCAAGACAGGGAACAAGGATAGAGACAAATGGAGACATACTCTGGAGACCACCTTGGGGACAGGCATAGTCTTATGGACCCCACATAAGAACAGGCATAGCAAGTGCCTGTGAACTCTCTCTTCTAGGAGTTGCCCAAACTTCCAGTGCCCCCCCTGCAGCAGACCCTGGCAACTTATCTGCGATGCATGCAGCACCTAGTACCTGAGGAACAGTTCAGGAGGAGCCAGGCCATTGTGCAGCGGTTTGGGGCCCCTGGTGGCCTTGGTGAGACCCTGCAGCAGAAGCTCCTGGAACGACAGGAGAAAACATCCAATTGGGTAAGAGTTGTTGAGAGGGGGCAGACCGCCAAGAGGGGGCAGTGCAGACAAGGGACCCACAGGGTGGGGGGCAGGGAGCAGACATGGAGACAGGGATTTGGATGAGGGGCAGGTAGGGAACAAAGATGGGACAGATGAGGGGATAGGGAAGAGAGGATAAACAAGGGGATAGCAAGGGGCAAAAATGTGGGATAGACAGGATGTGGGATGGGAGATAGGAATGGGGACCAAGAGGGGACAGATGGGAATAGAGATGAGGTGATGGGGAGAGACAGGGTATAGAGATGGAAAACAGTGGTGGTCAGGGAAGGGGGACAGACAGGGACAAGGATGGAGGACAGATGGGGGACAGATGGGGGACAGATGGGGGGCACAGGAGATAGAAACCAGGCAATAAGGAAAGACAGGGTACAGAGATGGAGACAGATGGGGGACAGGGATGGCAGACAGGGATGGTGCAGCAGAAGGTAGGGATAAGTTCAGGGAAGCAAAAAAGGGGGAAAAGCAGGAACAGGACACACATAGGGACGGGTAGGGGACAGGGATGAAGTACCAAACACCTAGAATAGGAAACCTGGATGGAAGAGAGGGATGGCATGGGGCAAAGATGAAGGTCAGTCTCACGGTGGACTGGAGAGCCCACAGGTCCTAGCATGTAAGTGGGGCTCAGTGTGTATTTGTGGAATGAATGAAGTGCATGATCCAACAAAGTGTCCCAATCGTCCCTTGGGGCTGCCAGGATGGGACTGGTGCTCTCCACAGGCAAGGTGACCCTGTTCAGAGGGGTGTGTATGGCCACTGGGGGTAATGGCACCCCTCCCGTGCTCCCCAACAGGTGTCTGAGTACTGGCTGAATGACATGTATCTCAATAACCGCCTGGCCCTGCCTGTTAACTCCAGCCCGGCTGTGATCTTTGCCCGGCAGCACTTCCAAGATACAAACGACCAGCTGAGGTGAGGCCACCATGCTCCTGGGTTCACAGCTTGAGAGTCTGCCTGGAGCCTGGTCCCAGGACCTGGAAGGAAAGTTCAAGGCTTGTGCCTTGGCTGAGCTTTCTGAGGACAAACGCCCCCGAGACAGAGGCCGTGCAGGCCATGGGTCCCGGAAGTAGGTTAGATGAGGTTGCTATGTGAGTGACAAACACAAGGTCTTCCTCAGAACATATTTATTCGAGGTGGGGTGGGCAGTAGTGGAGGCCACGGGCCCCGGCTCCTCCCATGGCATTCTTGACCTGGCTGAGGCCCCTGAAGGAGGTGTGTACCCTCTGACCCCACAGGACCTGAGGCTTGGACTTGTCACTGGGACACACTGCCCCAGGCTGTCTGAGAGGACCTCCGCTGAGCCCCCACCAGCCCCTGGCTCTAAACAGAGGCTCCAAGGGGGTAGAAACGGTTCCTTCCTGCAGCTGCCGCCACCAGAGCCTCTGCCATCTGCTGTAATTTCAGGGCTCACTGAGCCACTGGAACGGCCTCTGGGCCCACTGATGTTGATGGGGGGGTGCAGTGGGTGAGCATTTATGCAGGGATGTGGCAGGGAGGAAGGGTTTCCCTACAGGAGTCTCTTAGAGCCACACCCAATGTGGCACAGCATGGGGACAGTTCAGAGAGGAAAAACAAAAACAAACAAAAGAGGCAGGGCCTACCTGGGCCTATGGGCAGGGCTCAGCGATGCTGGGAAGACCCCCATCCTCTCTTTCCTCACCGGGACTAGCCCAGTGGAGCTGCTGGGCAGCCTGCAGTCCCGACCTCCCGTGGGCAGAAGGAAGTGTGCAGATAGACGGATGAACAGCCTCTGAAAACAGTTCTCAAACTGCATCCAAGGGGGCATTTTCCTTCTGATGCAATTAAGCCAGGGTCATCATCCGTGGACAGTTAAGATGACACAGTCCTGTGGTACGGTTCTCTGGTAACTTTTGCCCCCCACCCCAGCACCCACTTCCATTTTCATTAGCACTAAGGGGACCAAATTATTGACTTTTCCCAGGAGACCGGATTTCCCCAAACCTGAGTTCCTGGCCCAGTCCAGCCCCAGCACAGTCCTTCCCTAGGGAGAACCCCACCCCTGACCGTCCAACCTTCTCCTGCCTGCTCTGCGGCCTCTCCCGACTTCCTCTCCCTCCTCCTCCTCATTCACCTTCCAGTGTCCTCTCCTCCCAGGTATCTCCACAGGACCATTTTAATCCAAGGCTTGTGAAGTCCCAGCAGCATGATGGCAGCAGTGGGGGGAGGGGTGGTTGTTGGGCTTGGGAGGGGTGGTGTGGAGCGGAGGGAGAGGAAGGTTGGAGAGAGGGAAGGAGCCTGGGCCCCTAAGAGGAGAACCTCAGGCCTGATCTCTCTCTGCAGGTTTGCAGCCAACCTTATCTCTGGTGTGCTCCATTACAAGACCCTGCTGGACAGGTAGGATGGGGCCAGCCTGGGGAGGGTAGTGTCCTGATTTGGCACAGCCTGTGGACTCATCTGTCTCCCTGCCACACTAGCCAAGGAGCTTCAGAGGGCAGAGACCTGGTCTTTTTCCAGCTCTGTGCTCCCGGCTCCTGTCATAGAGAAGGTGGACTACCGCCCCCCCGCCCCCTCCACCCCGTCCCAACTCCTCCAGCATCAGGATAACTTTTACTCCAGCTGACCTGACCATTAATGGGTCCTTTTCCTAGGGTGAGCACTGTCCTTCCATGATCTCTTTAAAATGCAACCCCCCCCCACACACACATATACACACTGTTATGTGCATCAGGAATTTAGGGAATGCACAGGAAGGCAGAGAAGGAGTCATGGGAGTGAGGTGATGGTGGGTTCAGCCTTGCTAGTTGCCAACTGAGGGGAATGGTCTCCCCACGCTGAGCCTGTGTACCTGGCTTCAACCTCACTGGTTCCCTCTCCAGCTTGGACAGGTGCTCCTCAAATGTTCTGTGCTGAAGGACCAATGTATTTTTTAATTTCATAAAATGTAAAACACTACAAAAATGAATTCGCAGAAAAATGGTACAAAGGTACAAAATACACAGCCACGTATTTTGTTTTTATTTTAGACTCAACATACATAAAATTCCGCTGTCAAATTGCTATACAATTTTCTGAGAGCTCCCTCTGATTCCCACAGGTCAGTGCGGCACCCGCTCTTTGAGCAGCAGAGCCGTAGGACACCCTACCCTCCCTCTGCCCCAGTTAATCTCAGGGCTGCCTCTTACCCTCCGGGCTCAGCTCACACGGCCTGTCCTTGTCACCCTGTCTCATTACCCGAAACCTTCCCATTTATCACCTTGCTGCTTGTTGTCTCTGCTCTACCTACACATCCCAAGACCTGTGCCCCATTAGAACAGGACACTTGTGTTTTGTTTGCCACTATCACCCCAGATCCCAGAAAGGTGCCTGGCACGGAGGAGTGCTCCATAACATTTGTTGCCTGAAAGGGAGGAGGGAAGGAGAGGGAGAAGGAGGAGGAGGAGCGGGAGAGAGGGATGGACAAAGGACAAAGGAAAGAGATAGAGGGAGAGAGAAAGAAGAGAAGGATGGGGAGGAAGTGGAGGAGGGAGGAAGGAAGGAAAGATAGAAGAGAAGGAAGGAAAGACAGAGAAAGAAGGGGGAGAGGGGAGAGAAGAATGGAGGAAGGAAGGAGAGAGATGGGGGGAGGAAGTGGTGGAGGAGAAGTGTGGGGAATCCAGCCATCCTAATGCAGTTCTGGGTTTTGTGCCCCGCTTTGCCGAATCAAGTCAAGTAGAACCAATTCCCATCCCTGCCTCCCTCCCCGCTCTCCAGCCATTCCATCCCTACCGACTGGGCCAAGGGCCAGTTGTCAGGGCAGCCGCTCTGTATGAAGCAGTACTATGGGCTCTTCTCCTCCTACCGGCTCCCCGGCCACACCCAGGACACACTGGTGGCCCAGAAGAACAGTGTTATGCCAGAGCCAGAGCACGTCATCGTGGCCTGCTGCAACCAGGTAAGTGGCCCCTCTCTGCGGCAGCCTCTGTGGCTTGGGGAGGGCGCATGAATACGTATCCGTCCTGATTTCACCAAAGATGCTCAACCTCCTCTTGGAGATACACAGTGAGCTAAGACAGAGTGGGGTCTTTGGACTCCTAGTCAGTGCTCGCTTCGGCAGCACATAGACTAAAAATTGGACTCCTAGTCAGTCCCATTTCTCTCCCATGAGTTGGATTTTAAGAACGAGGAGAGCCATCAATTGAGAATGACTTCCATGGGCTCCCATTTTGGCCCTGACCCGCCAGGTCAGCTGGTCTGGATGGATGGTGGGCCGTTCATGAGACCCAGCATGGCCTCAGCGACTCCTCATGAATCACCCAGACAGTGGTCTTCCTGGAGACCACACACAGACAGATGGACAGCTTTACGGACTGACTGTCTGGACCTCCATGTCCAGGCCGTAGGCTCGGCACTTCCACGTGTTCATCCCGCCTGATTCTACAGTGACTTGCAGAGGAGCTTGGAATCCCATCTGACAGAAGAGGAAACAAGGAAGTTGAACGGCCTGTCCAAGGCTGAGGAGGCCTAGCAGACCTGGCCAGTGCCCCCTGCTCACACCCCACCCCCCTGCAGCTCAGGACTTCACACTGACTTCCAGGAGCCCTCAAGGGCCCATGCGGACCAAGGGGACAGGTTGAGCATAAGGCCTCCTGACCACATACCAGTGCCCACAGGCTACAGACTCTATATTGAGCCTCCACCTAATTATTTCATCTGACAAAAAGCTGTTTTAGGGCTTTTGTTTGTTTGTTTGTTTTTTGTTTGTTTGGTTGGTTTGGTTTGCTTTTTGGGTTTTGGTGGGTTTTTTGTTTGGTGTTGTTGGCTTTTTGGGGTTTTGGGTTTTGTTTGTTTGTTTTTATTTTTTGCTAAAACCCAGGTTTGACACCTACCCCAGAGAGCCTCCTGCTATTTGTGCTACAATGTTTTCTTCTTGAGTTCACCTGACATTTGCAGTCTAAGATAGGAGCTCAGTGAAAGTCTGCCATCCTAGGTTGGCTGTTCCCACCAGAAGCCCATCTGACAGTTTGGCCACAAACAAGAACTTTTCTCTATCTTCATTAAAAAGTCAAACTCAGCATTTCCCAGCCCCCACATGCTGCAGTATTCATCCATTCCAGAAATGCTCTCAGGGCTCCTGCTCTGGACCAGGCCACGAGTGTGCTGCTCAGGACATGAGACAAGGTACTCATATCAACCGGCAGAAAAGGGAGCTTGACTTGGGGCTAGGAATAAGACCTTTCACAAAGCCCATGACTTTGGCTTCAAAGCTACTGACTGATAGCTCACAGACCTCACTTTGAACACACACGTACACATGTATATGTGCACACATAGGGATAGAACATTTTGCATGTTGTTTTCCATTTTAATCTTCCTCTGCATATTATTTGCTGACTTGCTTTATTTTCTCCACTCATTATTGCGTTTGAGATTTATCCCTGTACCGTATCTAGAGCGAGTTCATTCCTATTAACTGCTGAGTGGACGTGCACTAGATGAATACACTACATTTAACGTAGCTGTTCCCCTACTGAAAAACACTTAGGCTCCCTCTACCATGTTGCTATTGCAAATACAGCTTATCTGCACACTCCTTCACATATCTTCTGGGCACAAGAGTATATGTCTCTCCAAGCCTTAGGCTAAAGTATGCATTTAGAAGAGTAATTGCTGAATCATAAGGCATGCACATTTTTAGTTTGGATGGACACTGCCCTCTAACAGCAGTTGTACCAATTTATACTTAATTCTCCACATGAACTAAGAACCACAGAAGCTAGTTTTATTTTAGCTAAGTTTAATCTGGCCTTCTTTGATTTGGGGAAGTTTGGAGTCCAGCACAGTTGACAGCATCGGTAGGTCCCCAACTTGTGACTGTTCAGAGCCATCTCATACCTTGAGATCCCTGGGCCTGAGTATCCCCCATCTGCGCTCACATGTGAAGGTTCAGTGAAGGCCCTTCGCCTTGGGCTGGCTGCCATGAGTGATGTGTTTGACCTGTTTCCCCCACAGTTCTTTGTCTTGGATGTTGTCATTAATTTCCGCCGTCTCAGTGAGGGGGATCTGTTCACTCAGTTGAGAAAGATAGTCAAAATGGCTTCCAACGAGGATGAACGCTTGCCTCCAATCGGCCTGCTGACGTCAGAAGGGAGGAGCGAGTGGGCTGAGGCCAGGACGGTCCTCGTGAAAGGTTAGCAGCAGTGCCCAGCACGTCTCCACGCTCATCTCATCCTCATGCCCATTGGCTTTCCTTCCTCCAGGGTCGGGCACCATGCCTCATCCCCATTTGCCATAGCATGGGGAGCTCAGGCCTCCCTCCAACTCAGGACCCGACAGCAAGTCGGCTGAGGCACCTGGAAACTGACAGCACCTTTTGTACCCTCATATTTCATCTGGCAATATTCTAGCTTCCTGGATGAGGCTGACTAGCACTGGAATCCTGGGATGTCTGGGAATATTGCGGGAGGGAAGGTTTTGAGCTGGAGGAAGGCTGGCTGCAATTAAGCAGTTGTGCTTTACTGGTGGGCAAGGGCGGTACCCATTTGGAGGGTTTGAGTCATTGGGAGGGTTGTCACATGGAGATACGGGATAGAGCCCAGCTCTGGGAGGGTGGTTCCCTGCTTCCTTCACGTGATTTCTCGGTCCCAGCACTTTTCATCTTCAGGTTGACTATCCTTCTGACTGGCTACTGCTCTTATGAAAGTTTCTAAGTCCTAAATTGGGGGTTGCCCGGGCCACAGGAGGGTGTGAGAGCTGATCCTGTCCTCATAGACCTAACCACCAAGTTGGGGAATTAATAACTTATCATGGGAAAGTGAGTTAATTCCCTCAGGAGACCATGGTGTAATCAAATCCCACTCTTCTCCCCTCCAGGGACAGAGACAAGGCATCACACAATTGTCTCTGCTTCCAATACAGTTTCCACTTTATTAGCAGGCCAAGCTATCTCCCTGCAGGACTGGACGGGATTGCCTTGAGGTTTAAGTGCTTGGGCTGTGCTAATCGGAATTAATTTGTTAATGGCACTTGATCTGGCTTTCTGAATGGGAGTGCTGTTTCAGAGAGAAGCGTGACAGAGAGGAGGGGCCCACGCGCCTTCCTTTCAGAGATCTTATTATTCTGGTTGGCACTGACTGTGTCATCTGCACAGCAGGAAACCAATCCTTCACAGACCCCTCCTCCCTGGAGCAGCCCCTGCCCACAGAAGGGAAACCATTTAGGAAAAGATTTCAGTATAGATGTGAAAGATAATGGCAACTTGGACTAGGGTGGAGAGTAAAGATGAAAGACATGTGTGGGCTCCAGATATATTGCAAAGGAGAAGTGACAAGGAGGAAAAGAAAAGTGAGAAAGATTCCTAGATTTTTGATTCGAGCAACCTAGATGGCGGTAGCATTCACTGTGATGGGAACCAGGTTGGTGAAGTGGCTGCAGAATGAAGTCCTTTCTAAGTATGTCAGGTTTGAGATGCCTTGAGTCATCTAAGTAGAGATGTCAAATTAGATCTATGTGTCTGGAGCTCAAGAGACAGGTCAGTACAGAGACATAAATTTGAGAGCCATCAGCACATAAGTGATATTTAAAGTCATGGACCTGGGTGAGATCATCTAGAAACAGGAGAATGGGTCCTTGGAGGTCAGGTAGAGAAAGATGCAAAGAGGATTGAGGAAGAGCAGCCTGTGAAGTCAAAAGCAAACCAGGAGATGAGTCATGAAGATCCAAAGGGAAAGAGGAAGTGGCCAACCACTTGGAATGCTGCTGAGAGCTCAAGGAAGAGCTGGACAGAGAGGAGACTCAGAGCTTGGCAACCCTAAGTCATCAGTGACCTTCACCAAGATCAGACTGGGGAGTAGGAAGAATGAATGATTGTATGCTAATGAGTGTGATCCAACAGCAGGAAGAAATTGTTGATGACACAGTCAATGAGTAGAATCAGTTAAGCGTAGATGACTCTTTTCAGGTATTTTGGTATTAAAAGAGCAGAAAAATGGGGCAGTTGCTGGGAGAGGATGGGAGTCAGGGGAATACCAATGCCTCAGAATAGGACTGTACTCGGAGATGGGGTCTTTATTGAGGTAATTAAGATAAAATGAGGTCCTAATCGAACATAACTGGTGTCCTTGTAAGAAGAGATTAGGACAATAACATGCACAGAGGGGAGACCATGGGAAGACACAGGGAGAAGACAGCCATCTACAAGCCAGGGAGAGAAGCCTCAGAAGAAGCCAACCATGTCCACACCTTGATCTCAGACTTCTAGCCTTCAGAACTGTGAGAAAATAAATGTCTGCTGTTTAAGCCACTCAGTCTGTGGTACTTTGTTATGGTGGCCCAAGCAGACTACTACACCTCCTTACTCATTTCAGATTCCAACATTATAACCATTCCCTTGCCATACCTTCCCCGTGTCTCCCTCGGTTTTATTCTCCAACCAAGGCTGAACCTGGTGACCCACCTTGAGGGTCACCTGAACCTGAGGCAAAAAATTGCAAAACAATGCTAATTAATTTCTCCTAAAATGTATGACCCCCAAGCCCTTAAATATGAGCTCAACAGAGTCCATAAATCTCATCAAGTTTTCCAAGAGGCTATTTCATGTGTTCCCCTTTGTCTTCAGAATCCCACTGCCACCTCTCTCAGCTCATGGCCATAGCTCTCCTGATCTGAGACCAGAAGCCACCAGTCAGGAACCTCCTCACATTCCCACTAGCATGGCTGCAGGCCCAGGTTTCAGTTTTCCCTGTACCAACCAAAGGCCTCTTATTCTCTGGGTTCCATTTCCATTCTTGCCTTTGCAAGAATCTCATGCCTCTAATGTCCTCATTAATAATTTCTCTTACTGGAGTACTTCCATATACTTGTCTATATACAACCCCACACTTGCCTCTCCTACTAAAGACACTTCCCTTGACTCCCATCCTCTCCCAGCAACTGCCCCATTTTTCTGCTCTTTTAATACCAAAATACCTGAAAAGAGGTTAGGACTTCAACTTGGGGACTTTGAGAGGACACAATTCAGCCCATGACAGGAGGGAGGTAAAGAACAGAGGTGGATGATGGATAGGAGAAATAGGTAGTGGGGTTGATGGTCTTGAGGTGTCAGTGAGATGAGACATGTTGCAGAGGAGGGATAACAGAGTGTGTGAATCAGAAAGTCAAGAGTGAGCTCAGAATATGGGATGCTTGAATCTGAGACTTCAAAGGGGGTCAGTTCCTGGTAGTGATGAGTTCTGGTGGTGATGACTGTGGGAGTGAGGTTAGACTGTCCAAGGTGGGAGATCAAGGGGCTGAGAGAGGAGGGTGGTGTGGGCTGGGTTCTCCACACAGTCGTTCAGGCTGCAGGAGTGATGACTGGAGTGGTGATGGGGAGGAGGAAGGTGAACTGGGAGCCCAGATCTGCATGATGGGGAGTTGTGAGGACATCAGGGGAATGCAGCAACAGGGGGGACAATGATGATGGGGGTGGGAAGGTAGAAGTCTAATAGCTGCAGCTCCAAAGGGAAAGCTGGGAGGAGCTGCACAGGTGCAGGAACAGGGAGAAGAATACCACCTATGCCTCCTGGCCCTGGGGTGCATGAGTCTCCTGGAGAGAGCACAGGGAAGTGTGTCCCTCAGGGGGTGCCACCCTCCTGTTGAGGCAGAAGGTGTACCGAACACTCTCAGAAGAGATCAACAGTGCAAGGGGACCTGCCATCCCTACTCAGAGAGCACAGGGGAGAGCACAGGGAAGTGTGTCCCTCAGGGGGTGCCACCCTCCTGTTGAGGCAGAAGGTGTACCGAACACTCTCAGAAGAGATCAACAGTGCAAGGGGACCTGCCATCCCTACTCAGACGTCATGAAGGGTTCGCGGAAGGGAAAGGTGGGGGGTGAGGGATAAGTCCATGCAGGGGACACTAGAGCAGCAGGGCATGGGAGTGCCAGCCAGAGACCCAAGGATGGTGGTCATCATTGCAAACAATGCTCCCAAATCCTCAGCCTCTGGGAAGGTACTCTCCTGGTTCCAGGTGTGGTTGTGGGGGCTGGGGTAGGGGTCTGACTGTCCCGGCAGGTGTTGTCCAGCAGGAGGCTTTGACCAAGCCGAGCTCCTATTGTCCTGGCGGAGGTCTAGACCGAGGCACCTGAGCTCAGACAAAATCTGAACTCTCATAGGGTCCACTGAGAACCAGCAGGGCAATTGATTTTATCAACCCTCTCTCCTTAGAGAGACCGTCCCTGATCCTTCACTCTGCTCCCCAACCCAACGGCTCCCTCAGTTGGCCCACAGGCTCCCCAGCCTGACCCTCTGCTGTGGCATTGAGAGGGTGGAGCTCACCGGACAGTGGGCCGGCTGTCTGCCATAAAGCCCAGGTTCCCCCTCTGCCCCCGGTGTTCCCCACACACCCTAGAGCCCCTCACACAGCACTGCTCACACGGAGCTTTCTGAGAATGTGGTGCAGGACAGGTGAGTGTATCATCATCTCTATCTGCAGCCTAATCATCCACAGCCAACACAGAATAGACTCCTGGGGGTCCAAGGGCTGAGAGACCCAGCAGGACCATCACTGCCCCCCAGAAGCCTGTGGTCCTGTTGGGGAGACCGGAATAAGCAAGATTGTTAGGACAAGAGTGGACAGGATAAAACCAAAGGAGTGTTTCCCACAGGCGTCCTGAGGAAATTTGGGGACCTTACCCCTGAGTAGCTTAGGAGGGCTTCCTGTGCCCAGTGCAACATGACGCTAAGCCCAGGTGGGTTGAGGTGGTGGGTGTGACTGGGGCTGGCTGACAACATCAGGATCATCTAGAGAGCCCCTTAAAATAAAGATTCTGGGATCCCAGGGATTTTCCAGTGGGACAGGAATAAGGCCAAGAAATCCGTATTTTTAAAGCGCCTTCACGTGCAGCCCAGGTTGGGACCAACTTAAGCAGGTATTAGCAGCTACTGTGCATGGAGGTCCCCCTGATGCTGGCCTTATCCTGGGCCCTTTCTGTGCCTTGTTGCTTTGAGTCCTCAGTAGAGCCTATGAGGTAGGGATTTCATCCCCACAGAACAGAGGAGGCTGTGTCTCCAACAGGTTGAGCTAGTGCTCCCCGCTTGGAAGTGGGCAGTGGTGGAATCAGGGCATCTGTCTCCCAAGCCTGAGATCCTCAGGGCCCGGCAGGCAGGGTGGGATTTGAGGCCCCAGGAAGGGCACGTGTAACCTCGCAGGACCTCCTTCCCTGCAGAGCCTCGAAGCTGTGGCCTTCCTGAACCCAGGAGGGCCAACACTGTTATCCTGGTCTGGAAATTTAATTAGATATTCGGCCCTGAGTCTGGAAGACTACAGCGCTTGTCAATTTGTAGGAAAAGGAGAGCCAGCTCAGAAAGCCCGCACCCCCACCCTGGAGCCCGCTGGCTTTCCTGGGTGCTGCGTGGAGAATCCTGCGAGCAGACTTGGGGCAGATGCTTCTGTTTACACAGCACCGTAAATATTTATCCCCAGCAGCCAATTAGAGCTGAGCCACTACTTTCAAGGAGGGAACTGACAGAAGGCGGCTGCGTCTGGAGGAGGCCTCGGTCATGGTTTACAAGAACCGCTCGGGATGGGCATTTTGCTACTTAAATATTGTCATCCAGAGATAGGCAGGCCTGCTGATTTTAAAACCAATTACACATTAGCAATAACAGCCTCTCTGATTTAATTGGCCCAGAAATACCTCCCGGGCTCCCGAGGCTGAAGGCTGTTTTCTTTCCTCGGGGGTGGGAAGATGGGAGGCATTGCTGGGGACTCCCACAGTGGAAGCATGAAGGCTTCTGCGCATGAGGGCATCCAGACAGGGAGTGGCGTGGGGCCTGGGCAAGAGACCCGGGCTCGACCTGGCCCTCCTTGCTGGCCTGGAGCTGGCTTCTAGGCTAGGACATGGAGGTGGCGGCCCTCTCTTGTAGCTAGGTCAAGGGGGTGCGGAGGGGCTGCAAAGCAGGTGGGCTGGTGCCTGGGGCACAGAGGCTGTTCGCTAAATGATAACTCTTAATTAGATTTGGGGAAACACTGTGGGGATGGTTTGTCCAAGGCTCATGGCGTCTCTAGAAAAATCTGGTGAACTGCAAATGGGCACCTGTTGAATGTCTGTTCTGTCAGTGATGGTGATCCGTGGCTCAGACTGAATGGCCTGTACTCCTTGCCTTGGAACCCTAACCCTTATTAACTCTGAGCTGCTCCTTTGCTTCCCCTGGGCTCCCTCCATACCGCATGCTCCGAGTGTGTACACTCTTTTCTTTCATTTCTCTCCAGTGGCCCTCTCTCTGGCCCTCACTTTCCATTTTATATTTGGGGTGCAAAATGAGTGGGAGGTGGTGTATTTTTTTTTTAATTTCCTGCCCTTCTCCACTTACCACCCCTCCCCTAATTCTGGAAGTATGAGAGCTCTTTAAATTTGCCTTTGTGGGCAGGGTGTTTCAAACCCAGAAGAAAGAGCAATGCTTGGTTCTTGAAGGTTTTTTTTTTTAATTAAACTGATTTGGGGATAATTGTAGATGCACATGCACTTATAAGACGTAATCTCACCTGTACCCTTTTCCTCTGAGTGCTAACATCTTATAAAACTCTAGGACAGGGGCGCCTGGGTGGCTCAGTTGGTTAAGCGACTGCCTTCGGCTCAGGTCATGATCCTGGAGTCCCGGGATCGAGTCCCACATCGGGCTCCCTGCTCGGCAGGGAGTCTGCTTCTCCCTCTGACCCTCCTCCCTCTCATGCTCTCTGTCTCTCATTCTCTCTGTCTCAAATAAATAAATAAAATCTTTAAAAAAAAAAAAACTCTAGGACAATATCGCAACAATATTGACATTGATACAGTCAAGATACAGAACATTCCCATCCTCCCAAGGATCCCTCCTGTTGCCTTGTTTAGCCACACCCACTTCCTTCCAACCCCATCCCCCTTAACCCCTGGCAACCAAGAATCTGTCTTCATTTCTATAATGTTATTGCTTTAAGAATGCTGTATAAATAGAATCGTACAGTATGTAACCTTCTGAGACTGGCTTTCTTTTTTTTTCACTTGACATAATTCTCTGGAGATTCACCCACATTGTCCCATGTGTCAATAGTTCATTTCTTTTTATTTATTCCTTGGTATGAGTGTATTACAAGGGGTGATATCATTCATCCATTGAAGGACACCTGAGTTGTTCCTACTTTTCGGCTATTACAAATAAAGCTACTCTAAACATTATCTATATTCTTTGCTTTTGTGTGATCGTAAGTTTTCATTTTAGGAAAAATTCCAGGAATAAAATTGATATCTCCATGTTTAGTTTTTAAAGAAACTGCAAAAATGTTTTCCAGATTGGCTGTACAACTTTACATTCCCATCAGCAATGTATGAGTGATCCAGTTTCTCTGCATCCTTGCCAGCATTTGGTGTTGTCACTATTTCTTATTTTAGCCTTTCTAATCAGTGTGTAGTGGTATCTTACTGTAGTTTTAATTTACATTTTTTTTTTAGTGACTAATGATGTTGAGTATCTTTTCATATGCTAATTTCCGTCTTTATATCCTCTTTGATGAAATGTCATTTCCTATCTTTTGCTCATTTTCTAATTAGATTGTTTGGGTTTGGGTTTTTTTGTTTGTGTGTGTGTGTGTGTTTTTTTTACTGTGAATTCTGAGAGTTGTTTATATATTCTTTCCTAGCCCTTTCTTGGCTGTGTGGTTCTATATTTTCTCCCTATCTGTAACTTATGGTTTCATCTTCTTAACATGGTGTTTCACTGAGTAAATGTTTTCAGTTTTGGTGAAGTCCAATTTGTCAATTTTTCCGTTAATGGACCATGCATTTGATGTCAAGTCTAAGAATTCTTTGCCTAGCCCTAGATCCCAAAGATTTTCTCCTATATTTTTTCTAGAAGTTGATTATTACATTGGTACATTTAAGTTTATGATCCATTTTGAATTAAAATTTTTGTAAGGTGTGAGGATTTATAGTGAGGTTTTCTTTTTTATTTATTTTTATTTTTATTTTTAATTTTATTTATTTATTTATTTATTTATTTATTTATTTATTTATTTATTTATTTTGCCTATAGGTGTCCAATTACTCCAGCAACATTTGTTGAAAAGGCCATCCTTTCTCCACTGAATTACTTTCATGCCTTTGTCAAAATCAGGCATTTTTATGTGAGTCCATTTTGGGGTTTTCTATTCTCTTCCACTGATCTCTGTGCTCATCTCTCTGCCAATACCACATATTCTTGGTTATGTAGCTATATTATAAGTCTTGGAATTGGATATACTGGTTCCTTCAATTTTATTCCTTTTCAAAATTATTTTAGCTATCCTAGGTCCTTTGCCTTTCATATAAATTTTAGAATAATCTTGTCTATATCTACAGTCTTTCTGGGATTTTGATGGTAAACCTGTATATCAGTTTGGGGAGAATTGACATCTGCACCATGTTGAGTCTTCCTATGCGTGAACACAGCACGTCTCTCCATTTACTTAGATCTTCTTTGATGTCTTTTATTAGTGTTCTGTAGTTTCAGCATACAAGTCCTGTACATTTTTGTTAGATACACTGAAGTGTTTCAGTGTTTTGCATCATTGTAAGTGGCATTATATTTTTAATTTTAGTGTTCATGTGCTTGTCACAGGTGTACAGAAATACAATTGATTTTTGTATGTTTATCTTGTATCTTGCAAACTTGATGAACTCATTTATTAGTTCTAGGATGTTTGGGGTGGGGTTGTTTTTTTGTTTTTGTTTTTGTTTGTTTGGTGGTTTTTTGGGTATATTCCTCAGAATTTCTACACAAACAATCATGTCATGTGAAAATATGGATTTTTTTTCCTTCTGATCTGTATCCTTTTTACTCCCTTTTATTGCCTTATTGCACTGGGCAGAACTTCTGGTACTGAATAACAGTGGTAAGAGTGGGTATCCTTTCTTTTTCCTGATCGTAGGGGAAAGGTATGCAATCTTTCACCTTTAAAATGATGTTAACTATAAACTTTTTTGTAGATATTCTTTATGAAGTTGAGGACGTTCCCCTCTGTTTTTATTTTTCTGAGATTTTATTGTGAATAGATATTGAATTTTAAAAGTATTGTCAAAAAAAAAACAAAAAAAAAATCAAAAAAAAATCAAAAACAAAACAAAACAAAACAAAACAAAAAACAAAAAAAAAAAACAAAAAAAACAAAAAAAAAATAAAAAAAAAAAACAAAAACAAAACAAAACAAAAAAAAAGTATTGTCAAATATTTTTACTGCATCAATTGATATAATCGTGATTTTTCTATAACCTGTTAATATGGTGGATTACATAGATTGATTTTCAGATATTTAACCAGCCTTGCATTCCTGTAATAAGCCCTACTTCGTATATAATTCTTTTTATATGTTGCTTAATTCTATTTGATTATATATTGTTCAATATTTTTGTATCCATATTCGAGAGGATTATTGGTCTGTAGTTGGTTAGGTGTTGTGGCTTTTTTTCTTCTTTGTGTACTATTTTCATCTTGTTTTGGTATAAGGATAACACTGGATTCATAAAATGAATTGGGAAGTGTTCTTTCCTCTTACATTATCTGGAAGAAATTGTATAGATGGTTTTTAATTCTTCCTTAAATATTTGGTACAATTCTCCAGTGAAAACTTCTGGGTCTAGAGATTTCTTTTTCTGGAGTTTAAAACTTATAAATTCAATTTTCTTAATAGTTATAGGGCTATCCAAATTATTTCTTGTATATATGGTGCATTGTGGGTAGTTTATACTCCTCAAGAGATCGCTCCATTTCGTCTAAGTTGTCAAATTTATGTCGGTAGAGTTGTTCATAGTATTTCTTTATAATCTTTTTGATGTCTGCAGGGTCTGTAGTGCTATCCCTATTTCATCCCTGATAGTGTTCTCTCTCTCTCTCTCTCTCTCTCTCGCAAGCCTTGCTAGAGATTTGATTGATCTTCTAAAGGAACTAGATTTCTTTTCATGGTTTTTGTTGTTCTGTTTTCAATTCTGTTGGTTTCTGATTCCTGTTATTTCCTACCTCCTGATTGCTTTTGGTTTATTTTACTCTTCTTTTTCTAGGTTCTTCAGGTAAGAGCTTATAGAATTCTTTTAAGACTTTTCTTCTTATCTCTGTCAGTATTTGTGCTATACATTTCCTTCTCAACAGTGCTTTAGCTGTGACTCACAAATCTGGATAAGGTATATTTTTATTTTCACTCATTGCAATGTTTTTTTCTTAATTTCCCTTAAGACTTTCTCTTTCACTCATGACTTACTTAGAAGAGTATTATTTGGTTTCCAAATGTTTGGAACTTTTCTTGTTTTTTATTTTTCTTTGATTTCATACATCAGAAAATACATTTTGTATGATTTCAGTTATTTTCAATTCATTTGAGGGTGTTTTATAGCCTAGAATATGGTCTACTTTGGCATATATATTCCATGGGCACTTGAAAAGAATGTGCATTCTGCTGTTGTTGGGTGGAGTGTTCTATAAATGTCAATTAGATTGATTGATGGTATTGTTGAGTTTTTCTATATGCTTGCTGACTTTCTAGTTGTTCTACCAATTATCGAAAAAGGGGTGTTTAAGTTCCCAAGTATAATTGTGGATTTGTCTATTCTCCCTTCAGTTCTGTCAGTTTTTCCTTCACAAATTTTGTGGTATGTTTGTTACATACATATATAGGATTGCTATGTCTTCCTGGTAGACTGACCATTTTATTTTATGTAATGCCTTCAATGTCTCTGGTAATTTTCTTTGCTCTGAAGCTTACTTAATCTGATATTAACAAGGCAACCCCTGCTTTCTTTTGATTAATGTTTGCTTTATGTATTTTTCTTTTTTTTACTTTCAACCAATCTATATCATTATATTTGATGTGAGTTTCTTATAGATAAAATATAACTAGGATGTGTTTTTTTAATCTACTTTGTCAATTTCTATCGCTGAAATTATTGATATGCTGGGATTTAATGCTGCCATTTTGTTTTTTGTCACCTCTGTTTTTCAATTCTTGCTTTCTTTTTCTTGCCTTCCTATGGGTTACTTGAACATTTTTTAGAATTCCATTTTGATTTATCGTAATGTTTTTAGTGTATCTGTATAGCTTCTCTAGTGGTTTCTATAGGTATTACTCTATATATACATCAATCATGGATGTATACACCATAATTTGAATTGTTTTTTCCTCTATAGATAAAACATCATTTCTCTCTCTCTGCTTTCAAGATTTTCTTCTTTGTCTTTAGTTGTCAGAAGTTTGACTATGAAAATGTCTTGCTGTGGATTTCTTTGAATTTATCCTATGTGGAATTAACTGAATCTTGAATCTTTAGGTTTATGCTTTTTGCCAAATTTAGGAAGTTTTTGGCCATTATTTCTCTGAGTACTTTCCTGCTCTGCTCTTTTTCCTCTCCTTCTGGGACTTCAATGGCACGCTTGTTAGATCTTTTGTCCCACAGATTTTTCAGTTTTATGATGATTAATTTCAAAATATTTGTCATATAATTCTAACATTCCTGTCATATCAGTGTTGGGCATCTACTGATTGTCTTTTTTTCATTCAAGTTGAGATTTCTCTGGTTCTTGATGTGATAAGTGATTTTCTATTGAAACCTGGATGTGTTATATTATGAGACTCTGGATGTTATTTATTTATTTATTTTAAAGATTTTATTTATTTATTTGACAGAGAGAGAGACAGCGAGAGAGGGAACACAAGCAGGGGGAGTGGGAGAGGGAGAAGCAGGCTTCCCGCCGAGCAGGGAGCCCGATGTGGGGCTCGATCCCAGGACCCTGGGATCATGACCTGAGCCGAAGGCAGACACTTAACGACTGAGCCACCCAGGCGCCCCTGGATGTTATTTAAACCTTCTGTTTTAGCTGGCTCTCTGACACCACTCTAGCAGGAGCAGGGGATGGGTGTTACCTTGCCATAGCCAGGTGGAGTAGAAGTCCAGGTTTCTCGTGAGGCCTATATTGACACCCCGGAGGAGGATGATCCTTATTACTGCTAATGGGAGTGGGAATTCAAGGTCCCCACATGTTCTCTACTGATGCTGTCTACGGAGCAATTGAGGTGGTGGTTACTACCCAGTGGAGATGGATGTCCCAGCTTCTATCTGAGACTGTGCCTTCTCTGATACCATCAGAGGCTGAAATGCTTCATTACAGACTGGTTACGGTAGAAGTCTAGGCTCCCCACTCTGCCTTTGCTGGCATGGAGGAAGGTTATTATCTAAAAGTTTCCTGCCTTGCTACTCTTTCTCTTCCCTGGTCCTTTGGCTAAAGAAAGCAGGCTTTTGCTGGATTTTTTTGTTTGTTCGTTTACATTTACTTGTGTTTTATGTTACTGGTTATTTGAACTCCATGTCTGGGAAATTTTACAGAAAACAGAAAACCCAGTGTATTCATTTCTTAGGGCTACCATAACAAAATACCACAGACTGAGTGGCTTAAACAACAAAAATTTATTTCTCACCATTCTGGCAGCTAGAAGTCCAAGGTCAAGGTGTTGGCAGGGTTAGTTTCTCCTGAGGCCTTTCTCTGTGGCTTGCAGATGACCACCATCTTACTGCATCCTCCAATGGTCTTTTCTCTGGACACACACATCCCTGGTGTCTCTTCCTCTTCTTATAAGGATAATGGTCATATTGGTTTAGAGCCCCACCCTTATCACCTCATTCAACCTTAATTACCTCTTTAAATGCCTCATTTTTAAATACAGTCATATTGAGGGTTAAAGCTTTAACATATGAATTTCAGAGTGGAGGGGATACAATTCAGTCCAGAACACCACGGAATTCCTGAGGACTCTTTCCATCTTTCAGAGTCTCTTGATGTTTGCTTTAAATATTTGTCCAGGATTTTTAGTGGAAGGAACAGGGAAAAGTCCACTTGATGTTCCTGGAAGCAGAAGTCCCTCCCTCTTGAGCTCTTTAAAGAGGATTTTGTAACTCAAGTAAACACAGTTCTGATTTGCAAGAGGCAGGTTTCACTGGGCAAGAAATACTTCTGTTGAAATTTCCATAGCCTCTGGGGACTGGGAGCATAAAGATTATTTCATAAGCCATAGAGTAGAGAAGAACATGGGATGTGTGATGGCAGATTTCCATCCCCAAAGGAGATACAATCCCTTCATCTGGGGAAGAAAAATCCTCAGATGGAATTGACAAAGGTTTCAAAGCTCTTAGCCTCGGGTGCCTGGGTGGCTCAGATGGTTAAGCGTCTGCCTTCGGCTCAGGTCATGATCCCAGGGTCCTGGGATCGAGTCCTGCATCGGCCTCCCTGCTCGGCGGGGAGCCTACTTCTCCCTCTGCCTCTCTCTCTCTCTCTCTGTCTCTTATGAATAAATAAATAAAATCTTAAAAAAAAAAAAAAAAAGCTCTTAGCCCCGGAAAAGGAGCCTAGTGCCTCCACTTCCCTAGACCATGTGAGGCAGGACAGTAGGAATCTGAGTGAGCCAACTTCCCAGCTAGACCAGAGAAGGCAAGTGTCCAAGATAGAGCTCTGAGCGTGTGCATGTGTGCGCGCTCACGCACGCGTGCGGCACACATGTGCACACACACACACACACACAGGTAGAGGTGTTGGGGAGCAGCACCTGATTTCTGCAACCCTCCGAAGACAGAGGTTCTGTGTTCCTTTCATCTTTGCTCACCTTAGTCACAGTCTGTAAGCTTTCAGTCTCTAACAGAAGCTTCAGGGTCCTCCAAGGCTTTGTGGCCTCTGGAATTTCCACATCACCGAAGCTGTCAACTCCCCATGCGTGGGCAGCAGAGCAAGCTCCTCCTATTTCTCAGCTCCGACTTCTCACTATTAAGCAGGGGCTCCTTGAGGAAGATTGATTGACCACATTAAACGAGCCTCCATGTGCTCGATGAGAGAGTCACAAGACAAAAGGCTCCTGCTGCATGCCTCCAGCCCACCACCCCCTGTTTCCGTTACATTTGGGCCAGAGTCATGGTGGATGAGTTTGAGTGTAGTTCATTTTCTGCCTTACATGATAAACTTGTCAGCCTTTGACCGATCAGCTACCCGTATGCAGGGAGTTCATTTACAAGGCCACCTGGCATCCCAGCTCTGCTGTCCTGCTCCCATTTTACCCCGTCTAATGAGCCAGGACCTGGTTACTGTTGGTTGGCACTGAACTCTGGGGCCCTGCACAACCTGCCCGTGATGGTGATGGCTCAGTCCCTCCTCAGGGGTCCCTCGCTCCTGCCTGGAGGTGGCTGGGGCACTGATGCCTGGGGAGCTGTCCTTGTTTGCTGTCAGCTTTGAATTGTCCAGCTGGGAAGGAGTGTGCCAAGCCTCCACTCTCCTGCCCAGATTATGTGTTAGCTCCCCAGCATCCTGGCTAGACAGGCCTGCCCACTCCACATTGGCCTTGGGGCTATTTCTAAGGAAATTTTGGTATAGGCAGCTACCCAGCCTGGGCTCTCAGAGCTCACTGAGACATGGCCAACAGGGCCTAGATGAGCAGCATTGGAGCTGCCCACAGTCCCTTAACTGGCCTCCAGGCCCACACCCTCCCCAGGCTGCTAGGCCTCCTAGACTCTGCTTTGACCACATCAACCCCTGCCCAAGATCCTTTGGTGGCTCCTCATTGTTACTAGATGGAGCCCATATTCCCGATTCTGCCATTCACAGCCCTTGATGATCTGTTTGCAGCCTGGGCATTGGGGTTGCTTGCCTGGGATCAAGTCTAGCTCCCTCAATTTACTGGGTGACTTTAGGCAAGACATTTAGCTTCTCTGTGAATGGGGATGATGAAACTGCCTATCTCATGTTCATCAATATGAAGACTTAGATTTATGCCTGGCACATATTAGGTGCTCAACAAAGACTAGCTAATAGCATCACTTCACTGCGTTCTTCAACCTCACCTAAATCCGGCATGCCTTCACCTACAATCTGGGGGTGAACTGCAGCCTGGGGTGGTCTGCTCACCCACACGTTCCACCCACAAGCTTGGTTGTCTACAGCCCAGTGCTCAGAACCTTTTCTAGCACTGTTATCTCCCTCCTGACATGCTTCTCCCTTCCTCTCTGCCTATTTGAATCTGACCCCAGCCTGGCCAAGACCTTCCCATGCTCTGAAGTCTCCAGCCACCCTGGAATCCCAAAAGAAACACCAGAAGAGCACACAGGGCAGTGCCAGGCACCAGGGCCATTGGCAGGGACTCCTATTAGAGCAGAGAAGGGCAGGGCTAGGAGCCTTGCAAAGGGTAAGGAATCCCTTCCATATCTCGATCCCTTCCCAACCTCTCACCATCCCCCCCATCCCACAAGGCTCCATGCCCCAAAGGTAGTGGTTTTCTGACCCTCAAACCAGCTGGGCTTCTCCAGGTTCCCTCTCTGACCTGCATACATAGATCTCAGCCTCACCTGTCCATGTACCCTACGCTTGAGTCCACTGCCAGCCATGGACACTTTCCTGTACCCATCTGGGCTGGGGACCCACCCCCACCCTCTGCAAGCTCACAGACATGGGGGAGGATGTCAGGGCTTCTGGAGCTGGACTGGCAGTGACTTCTTGAAGCATGGGGAGGTCTGAGGTCAGCAGCAGTGTCACGTGCTGTAGGGGCATGCACAGTGTGGTAAGAGACAAGGGGTATAGAGGGGACTGGTCCAGCCCTGGACCCAGGTGCTGTACGAGGCCAGCCTGGTGGACAGAGCAGAGGTTCTTTGTCTGTACTGAGCAAGCAGCTAGTGTGTTCTGGGTGTGAAGAGTTCTAGAGGGCAGAAGCTCTGTCTGGGCTGCTCCTACCCATGCCAGGCATAGGGCCAGCCCTGTTAAAGGCTCAGGGAGCTTGGGAGGAATTTATGAGTGAAACTGTGATAGGCAGAGTAGGAGAAGGACCCCTATCCAGGAGACATCCTATGCTATGGTGAAGAGATGAATGAGCCCAAGTGTCCAGAGAGAGGCACGAGGCAAGAGGTCCATGCCAGGATTCAGGGGAGGTGACCCAGAGGGGCAGCATGGTGAGCCATGGAACCCAAAGGGCCATGTTTAGACTCAACCTCATGGGCAATAGAAGTCATTTCAGGTTGAAGATGGCAACACAGTGAATGCACCATCCTTGAAGAGCAGAGGGAAGGGGAATTTCTGCAGATCTTCAACTGGGTTGCCTTTACCTTTAGATTCTCAGGGCATGGTGTAAAGCCTTGGAGTTGATCAGACTCCAGGAAAGCCCAAGAGGCCATGTAGAAGATGAGGAGTCATCCTGGCTCCATCGGGATCAAGAGGGGTCCTGAAAGTATGGTGTTCTCCAAACCCTCATTCTATACAGGAAGTGGGGAAAAGATGACCCAAGGATGGGCTGGCTTGCTTGTCATTCTCTTTCCCAGAGGGGAAGGCTTGCTGTGAGAGGGATTTGCAAGAGTAGGGAGGAAGGGGATGGGTGGAGACTGGAGACTCTCTTCCATGAGATTATATATGGACACCTCTCATGAACTGGAGAAATCACGTGGACAGAGCAAGGAACAGCACAGGTGGCCTTAGCATCTGTGTGCCTAGCACATGTTGAAGAGGCCCAGGGGAGAGTCTTAGGGACTGCCCTACTCAAGGCTGACTGCACTGGGAGGGGGAAGTCGCCACATGCCCCAGTGAGGGTCCGGGTGAGGCCAAGAGCAGGGAGGAACAGACAGGACTTCATCGAGGCCCCCCTGGGTCCCTAGCTGGACAAAAGGAAGGACAGGCCCCCACTGGCAACGTCGGACTGTGTATGGACTCAGCTTCCCACTGACTAGGGAAGATACTGTTGTACCTGGCTCCAGCCCATAGGCAGGACCTGGCTGGTGAACAGAGACCCTGAGCCTGAGGGTGTGGAAGTCACACCTGCTCCCACACATTCCCCGGACTTCAGGAAAGCAGATTTCAGATGGCTGTGAGAGATGATACGCATAATTTTTGACCTGAGGCTCCGGAAGAAGAGAAGCCTTCAGAACCAGGGACTTCGAAAGAGGGAATTCTGACTCAGCAGTAAGTGGGATCCCAGTAGGGGAGGGGAAGGGCAGGAACAGAGAGGTATGTGTGCCTGGGCTTGGGCTGACTACAGGAAATAGGAGGGCCAGCACTCAGGACCAGGACCTGCCCGAGTGCCTGCCTTGATGGGACAAGAGAGAGCAGGGAGGGTCCTGACTGTCATCTTGGAGGGCTTCTCAGCCTGCAGAAGGTTTCTCTCTGACAGCCTCCTGGACAGGAACCTTGGATTTCAATACCTACAGCTAACAAGGGGGTTGAATGAATGAGAGAGGACTATGTAAACCAAGGGTGCAGCTTCTCAGCTCCAGCTAATTCTTGCAGTGTGAGAATGTGAACCAACATCACCAGATGGTATAAGTTAGGATTAGATTTGGCCACATATGACAGAAAACCCAAAATAATAGTGGTTTAAAGAAAACAGAGGTTTCTCTCTCTGCCGTATACCAGAAGTAAGCCATCAGAGCTGATACATGGTGGCTAGGATTCTTCCATCACTGCAAGGCTGTGGCCCACATCCATATCATCCAAAATGGAGGATAGAGGTCCAACCATCACACCAGTGTTCCAAGCAGTAGCTAGAGGAAGGTGGGAAGAGGGGCAAAGAGCACATGCTAGTTATCTTTAAGGAAGTCTCTTGGAAGCTGTCATATAGTGTTTCTAAATTTTGTTGGCAGAATTTTGATTCCTAATTTCCTAATTGTAATGGAGCCTGGGCAATGCAGCTTTAGTTCTGGTTCTCCCCGTGCCGAGCTAAAACCAGAAACTCTGTGACTAAAGGGAGAATGGATATTGCCATATGCAGCTAGCAGTCTCTGCCCCATAGTGCCCCCCTTGCCTCCAAATACTTTGCACCCCATCCTCTATGCACAGAATACTCTGGGGCTTGGTGGGGGAGAGGTAACCCTGCACCTCATCCTGTTACAGCATCTAGCCCAAAAGTCTGGATAGAGGAGGTGGTGGAGGTGGAGAAGGCCCCCTGGGGAACAGCCCATCCGGCTGGCCCAGCTCTATTTGGGGAAGAAGCCTATGCTCAATGTCCCCCATGGAGAAATCAAGCTGCCTTGGTGACACGTCTCCTGCACAACTCAGTGGCTCCTAGCCTCTTTGTCCTGATGAGTTCCCCAAGCCTGAAATGGCCCCAATGGGCTCAGCTGGATATGATTTTGGGGCAGGCAGCCTGGCCCTTCCATCTGTGCTCTGCATTGGAATAACCGCTGAGGTGGCAGGGGGCAGGGAGAGCAGCACCTTGACTCCCTTACTTCAGCTTTTCATGTGAAATTGACTGATTTTTAGATTTCAGCCTCTAATGTTTAAGAATTTTAGTTTGGGAGAGGCCAAACACAAGCATGGAGTGAGAAGGGCTAAGGGCTAAGGGCTAAGGGAGGCCTGACAGGGACCATTCTAACTCATCCACCGAGTTATGGGCCCAGCAAGCACACTCCTCTAAAGCAACATTAACAGTTTATTGATTGTTGGGGCACCTGGGTGGCTCAGTCGTTAAGCATGTGCCTTCGGCTCAGGTCATGATCCCAGGGTCCCGGGATCGAGCCCCGCATCGGGCTCCCTGCTCCACGGGAAGCCCGCTTTTCCCTCTCCCACTCCCCCTGCTTGTGTTCCCTCTCTCGCTGTGTCTCTCTGTCAAATAAATAAATACAATCTTAAAAAAAAAAAAAAGAATTTTAGTTCGGGACAAACAAACATGCCTATGTGCCAGATGTGGCTCTCAAGGGCCACCGTGGGGGCGGTGTACACCGCTGGATGGAGGAGTTGGAGCTCCTCCCCTGGCAAAGGCCGGCCTGAGGGTCTGATGTCCATGGAGAAGGCCCCGCGTGAGCCCCCTTCACCCTGACAGGCAGGCCCAGTGACCGCCCATCTGGGGGCAGATCTGGCCACAGCTAAAGAGGGAGTGGGACTCTTGCAGAGACCCTGAGAGTGAACTGGCTGCTGGGATTAGCACAGAAGCTCAGGAGAGTCTAGCTGACTCCACGGCCCACCCACCGGAGTTGGGAGAGGAGTCAAGACTGGCTCAAGGGCTGGGTGTCCGTGTGTGTCTGCCTGCGGCGTGTGGGGCTCTGTGGAGAGGACCTCAGGCCTGGGGTTTGGAGGGTAGGGGTTAAGGCCTTGTTTGCCTGGCCTGCAGACTCCACCAACCGGGACGCGCTGGATATGATTGAACGCTGCATCTGCCTCGTGTGCCTGGACGCCCCGGGAGGCGTGGGACTCAGCGACACCAACAGGGCGCTTCAGCTCCTTCACGGTGGAGGCTGCAGCAAGAATGGGGCGAACCGCTGGTATGACAAATCCCTGCAGGTAAGCCTCCCCAGTGGCATGGCCAGCAGCCTGAGCCAGCAGGTGCTCACGCCTGGCAGGCTCACTTGTTGGCCTGTGCTGCCCAGGATGCTGCATCCGGGACAAAGGGAGCCAAAGGCGCTGGAAATGTGCCACTGGTGACAGCCCTTGGGCTGGCCAGAACTCTTCTTGGGAGCAAGTGACCAAACCCAGCCCAAACTCCCAACCTTCCTACAGCCTGTGCCAGGCGTGTGGGATCTCCGGGTCAGACCTGGATCGCACTCCCCCTCTCCTAGCACACACTGTAAGGCGGGGGCATCCCCGGGGCCCCCCTGAACCCATCGCCAATGCATTCAGCAAGAGTCGTGTCTGATGTCCAGGGATGCCAGCTTTTCTGAATCTCCATCACTCTTGCCTGGCCATTTTAACACACCTCCCTCCATCCCTGAGAAATAGGACAGCCCAGCATCTCCACAGAAAGGAAAGTCATACAATGAAATAAAGCAATTCCTATATTTTTCATGCACATGACATCAACTCAGTAACAAGACATTCACTTTGGCCTGGAGAGAAATTCTCATGCAGGTGCGGATGAAGTTAGAGGTTGGGCCCATTCATTCTTGTTCCTCCAGCCTTTTTTCTCTAGTGTGTCAATCCTGAATTGAACCTTGTTTATTTTTAAAGCTTTCCCCCCCTTTCACAATGACCATATTAAATAGCCAACGATCGCTATGCTTTGGGCTAGCATCGCTCCCACTGATAAGCATTTCATTTTTCTCTTTCTCTGGCCCCTATATTCTGCAGGTTATCCTTTTTATTGGTTTGCATATTGATTCTGCTATTTCTGATGGGTTCACTTGCTGTTGCGCTGGCTGTTTTAGCCCCCACCAGTGGTGCTAATGGCTTGTAATCTTTCATGGAGCAGCTGTGGGAATAAAATGATATAATGGATGTAGAGGACCAGAAGCACAGGAAGCCTCGGTAGTGGTTGTAAAAAGGCACTGTTTTCCTCCCTTTTGTTTTAGTGGCAAGGACAGAAAAGCGCAGGGCACAGTCTTCCCCTCCTGCCCCATGGGGGTGATTGTGCCCACCCCCAGGCTCTTTTCACAGGCAGGACAGACGATCAGATGAGCTGGAGAAGCCAAACAAGCTCCAGGGACCTGAGCTGAACGATCAAGAGCTAGTCTCAGGACAGAGAAGCAGGGGACATTGGGGAAAAGAGAAAAGACTGCAAGGGATGAGTTTTGAGAAAGACTATGTGGGAAGGTTGTTTGGAGAATGGGAGTAAAGATTCGGGCCACTGACACTATGTGAGGGACTGGAGGGGAGAACAGGAGGAGAGTCAGCTCACGTGTGTATCGAGTGTTACAGTGCCCCGGAAGAGCATCAGAAAACTGTCAATAGCTTGTTTGTTTGCTGGCTTGTTTATGGATGGTGGACTAGACTCTCTTGAGTGTGATGCTGTGCCGAGCCGGGCTATGGGGAGCCCCACTTTATCTGGGTTACACTTTAACAATCAAATCTCATTCTGCTCATTCTTTTCTCCCAGGACTTCTGTACATGCTGAGTATGTCCCTTTTCCAAGTCAGCTAAGGACACCCTTTACAAACTCCTTACAGTCCCTGTGGACCTTTCCTATACCTTCTCTCTAATCCTCATAGCAATCTTGTGAACTGGGCTTTATTGGATCCATTTTAAATGGGAGCAGACTGAAGCCAGAGAGCTGAAATGTCCTGTCGACGGTTCCGCGGAGGGCATGTGGCCATGGCAGACCTGGAATCCGGGTCCCTGACTCGAAGCCCAGGCAGAAGTTCGTGGAGCATCCTCAGAGACACCTTTCCTTCACTCCCATCAAGAGACAACTTCTTTCTCCCTAGGAATCCCTACACCATCCAAATCGGATCGTTATCTTTCATTCACTCATTTAACAAAAGTATTGAGCACCTACTATGCGGTAGACACAGGTCTAGATCCTGGGAATAAAATTACTGGGGGCCAAACGCACAGGGTCCATTTAGACACATACTCACACAAAGCTGTACAGGGTTGTGGCCCCTGTGGCACACTGAAGGGGGGGGACACAGGCTTAACAGAAGCCAATGGAACTTGCCCATGACCTAAGGAAACTGTGCACAGCTTCAGTGTGAACTCTTAGGAATCACCGAGCTACTTTAGCCAGGAAACCTTGGGCTCCGCTCTCACTGCCGGGAACATTTCTGGGAAGGAGGTCACATTATAGAGCTGTCCTGAGGCCCCCATGTTCTCAGGCCATGGCAATTTCATATAGCATTCTTTTGGGGACATAATGTGCTTTGGTGTCCTTGGAGGAGAGGTCCCCCCGAGAGGCCAGGGAGACCTGGCCTGGAGCCAAGGGGCCAGTTTGAAATACAGACCTTATCTGACGTCCACTCACCTCTCTCCTTATTACAGTTTGTGGTGGGCCGAGATGGTACTTGTGGTGTGGTGTGCGAACACTCCCCGTTTGACGGCATCGTCCTGGTGCAGTGCACGGAGCATCTGCTCAAGCACATGTGAGTCTGGGCACAGGGCCCCTCTGCAGCAGCCATGGGAGCCAAAGCCAGACTGCCAAGGGGCTGCCAAGCTAGGCCAAGAAAAATTTGGGTGGCCACCGGGGGGCTGCATTAGTCCGGAAAGTGTCTTAGCAAAAGATGGATTCGAAAATCAGCTTGACATCATCAGACACTTTATCTGCCACGGACAGAGGGGGCAGACAGGACATCAGGTTTAGGGCGGTTAGGGAGAAGCTTGGCCAAGAATTCCTAGCCAAAAAGGAACATCTGCTTTGGCCCAGGGAAGTCCAGACCCATACCTAGTGCTTGTTCCGAGTCAGGGCTGGGCCAACTGTTGACCCAGCAGAGAGGAGGGGAGGTCTCTGAGCTGCACCTCCTTCCATCCCCTTGGGCTGGATCTCTCTCCCTAGCTTCCAAGTTGGCTGGACTGAGGGCTTTGCTATCCCTTAAACACACTGAGTTCCTTCCTCCGTTCATGGCTTACTCATTCTCTCTTTCCAGAATCTTCTCCCTGAATCTAAGTTCCAAATCTCTTCTATGATTTAGGAGCTCTTTAGAATCCCTAAAAGCCCATGCCAACCCTCATAGACAAACAACACAGTTTGTTTCTTCAGTTTCTCTCCAAGTGTACGTGGAGCAGGAAAACGTGAAAAGAAATAGCAGGCTCTGGAGTCAGGCGGAACTGGTTGGAATCCCAGCTCTGCTACATGCTCATTTGGGTGGCCTCTCTGATTGAGCGTCAGTCTATTTATCTGTGCAGTGGATCCAGGGGCAGGCAGCTCACACCCCCTGAGACTCCAACAGCTAGGATGACCGCACAGGACAGGCACTGATGTCCGCAGCCTTCAGCTCCCAGGGCCGTAGGCTGTCACCTCTTTGTGCCTGCAGGGTGAAGAGCAGCAAGAAGCTGGTCCGGGCCGACTCAGTCAGCGAGCTCCCGGCCCCCAGGAGGCTGCGTTGGAAATGCTCTCCAGAAATTCAAGGCCTCTTAGCCTCCTCGGCGGAAAAACTTCAACGGTAGAAAGTCCAAGCCTCTTTAAGGGCAATGCTCTGGGGTCACCCCGTGCCCACCTTACCCCAACCCCCTCCACCGGGGACGATGAGGCCCCCTGGAAGTTTCCAAAGACCCCAGCTCTCTGCCTCCATTCACCCACCTCTGCCCCCCGCCTACCTCCTCATGGAAATGTAGTCAAACTAAAGGAGAGTTATAACTCTCGGGGAAATAACCTTGCTGAAGTCTCCATCATTTCCATAAAATGCAAACATGGGGCTATTTTTTCAAGGGTTTCACCTGACTGAGCCGAATCAAGGAGGGGAAATCATCCCCCCATTTTGGGGGGGGGGAGTAATAAACAACTGGTTTGAATAGGTCATTTGAATCCAAGCTATTTCAGTTTGCTTGAATTTACACTACAATGTGACAAGGGGGCCTTTCTCCCCAAGGGGAGAGAGGCAGTTCAGTCCCTAATGGGACCCATGCAGAAGGGCCGGGATGGGCGTGGGCCTCTTGGGGCGGGGGGGGGGGGGGCACACTGGCACAGTGCCAAGTTGTGGAGGGAGCTGCAGGCTGGCAACTAGATCTGGCCCTTGGTTGTTCATTCCCTCATTCGGGAAGCGAGCATCATTCAGTCATTCATTCATTCATCAAACATGTGAATGCGCTAGGACTGTGGAAAGGCTAGGGACACAGAAATGAATATGCCACAGAGCCTGCTGTCCACACTTCAGTGGAGGAGGTAGACCTCCCAGACCAAAACACGTGTGACACAGGTGCCCAAACTAGAGAAAGGCATACAGGCCTGAACCCACAGAGGACACAGCAGTGGAATTCTACCAGGACATTGTGGGAGGGCTTTGCAAAACGGGCCTTGAAGGATGGATAGGAGTTTGTGGTGCAGGCAGCTAGAGAAAGGCAGCTTGTTCAAGCTTGTACATAGAAGGTTCATACAAGATGCAGGGTGGTTTGGAAACCAGCAAGTGAGAGAATGGCCAGAACTGAGGCACTAAAGGGAAATTGAGGCCACATTGTGAAGAGCTTTGCTGTTCTTGTGTTATGGGGGCCTGGATGCTGTCTTGCAGTGGGGAGAAGCCCCTGGAGGGTTTGGTGCAGGGGTGCAGGGGTTTTCAAGGAGCCAGTGAGGAGACTGTGGGAAGAGCGTGGTGAGCAGGACAGATCATGGCCAGGCTTAGAGGGTAGGGAGGACCAGTCCGCGGCAAGCTGCTGTGGGGGCTGACTGGCTGATGTGGGAGAGTAGGAGAGGCCTCGAGTATTCATCTACAAATGGTGCTGATATCTCAACCGTACGGGGCTGTTCTGGGATGAGCAGGCCTCTAGGAGAGTGAGTTGGTGGGCTGGCATCCTTGGGTGGAGAAAGATGCCCACTCATTTTCAGAGATCGGAGTGGGGTCCCCGAGGTTCTCTTCCCAGAGGTGGGGAGCCAGGAGAGGCCTGAGGGTGGGAAAACAGGAGGAGCCTCGGGAGTCCCGAGCTGCCTGTGGAAGGAGGCAGGGTCTGAGTGGGCAGGGCTCAAGTGAGAGGTTTCCGGGTGGCCGTGTGACCATGAGCTCAGCCTGCCCAGAGACAGTTGGCGAACAGGCTGGACTGAGGGGTGAGTCTCCCTGGGTCCCAAGAACCTGGCACGGCCCCACCAAGAGCTGAGCAGGCAGAGAGCATCTGAGTCCTGTGGAAGTGTGTGAGTGGAGGGTTGAGGTTGCCTACCCAGGGCTCTGCATTCACATACAGCCAGTGGACAGACGATGTGGACGCTGCCAAACTTTGCTCCAGTGGACAATCAGCCCAGACCCCAAACTCATTATGAAGGAGGAGACTGGCCAATACTGGGAGGGGGAGACAAGTGCTCAAGGGTCTCAGTATAGACTCAGGGTATCTACCTGTTACTCTGACAGTGACTCATGGGCTTAACAGTTGTTTCTGGGTAAAATGGGTTTACAGTCACCAGCAAAGCCCAGACGAGCAGCCCTCGCCGTGGTGACCATGACCACCAGGGAGGCCCCAGGCATTTCTTCTCATAGTAAAACAGGGAGGAGTCTCTGTGAAGAGATAATAGCTTACAGCCATCTGAGAAATGGGCCTTTCCTTGGGCAAAGGCTGTGTGCCAGGTCTGGCAGAATGGCCAGGATGCCAGAAGAATCTGAGGATGTGGGACACATATTCCCAAACAGGTCAGATGAATGGCCTCTTTCAGGCCCACTTCTGTGGGCAACAGGATTCTGGGATTTTGTTTGTGGGCAGTGTTCTCCCTGCACATGCAAATGTCTCTCAGGCTCCATGCCCCTATGCCCCTCCCTGCAGCTGGGCCCCCTCCCCCCCCACCAGAATGGGGCCACTGCCCTGCCCGGCCAAGCCTCCTCTTCAGCTCAGAGGAGCTGATCTGGCATGCCCTCTGCCATTTCCATATGTCAAGACCTGTCTCTGACACCCAATATGTTCCCAGTGGGTAAGGACCACGTCCTCCCCTTCCAGAGCACTGGATCGTAGACCAAGCTTGAGCACCTTGGTTAGATCTTGTGGTGCGTGCAGTCTATTTTGCATGCAATAACACCTCTTCTTCTTCTTCCACAGAATAGTGAAGAATCTCGACTTCACTGTTTATAAGTTTGACCTCTTTGGGAAAACATTCATTAAGAAGCAGAAATGCAGTCCTGACGCTTTCATCCAGGTGGCCCTCCAGCTGGCCTTCTACAGGTAAGCCAAGCCTGCCAGCCGAACGACTCTGCCCAGGTGGGCTGCCCGACAAGCTGCTCTAGACTCGAGTCTAGAAACATCCTGGAGGGAGGAATGATTTTCTGTGGACTTAAAAGATGGGAAGAGCAGGGTAGGCTGCATGGAAAGAGGTGCTGCCTGAACTGGGATTCAAAGTGTGAATCCAATCTCATAAAAGAGTGGGAAGGACATCACGGTCAAGAAGTTGCCCGAGAGAAGGCCCAGGTGCTGCTTCTCTTCCTGCCCTCAGCCAGCCCACATGCGCCCCTGTAGCTGTGCTTTGTTCCTTGATAAGGACGTGGAACCAGCATGCCCGCCTCCATGGGTCAAGTCAAAGAATGTGAACTCATCTTTGATTCATCCCTGTCTCTCCTCTCCCACCTGTGACACCCCCCATGTCCGTCCTCCAGATGTCTCTCAGACCTACCCTCTGTCTTCCGTCTCCATGGCCACTGGCCCCTCCCCGGTCATCTCAGGCTTGCTTAGCCACAGCATGCTCCCCAGGGGCTCTGCTCCCACTCCCATCTTCATGAATCGTAAACCTTGAAATATGCAAATCAGCTTCTATCACTTACCACCTTGAACCCTCCCAATGGCTTCCCACCAGGTTTTAGAACAAAGTCCAGGCATAGAAAGGCTCCTTGTGAACTAGCCTCTGCTAGGGCCCTCCTCCCAAGCTCTCTCCCACCTCCAGCTCTTTACTCGGGCTGTGTCTCGGCCCCCCTCCCCACCCCACCCCCGCTGCTACCACCACTCTTCACACACCAGCTCCTCTGGCCCAGGTGTCAGCCCTCATAGGCCTTCCCTGCCCCCTTACCTAAAGCAGCCACCCCAGGCCCCCTCGCCACCCAACCTTCCAACCTGTCACATTGTGTTCTCTTTTTCTTTCATGGCAGTCATTGTTCACGTGAGCTACCTTGTTCATTGGTTTGTCGATTTTGTCTTCAAGACTGTCTCTCCCCAGCCTGACACTCTGGGTATCTCACACACCCGGCACAGAGTCACAGACATGAGAAGACACCACGGGAGTATTGTCTGGGGATGGCACAGTCAGGTGTGTGGTATAGAAAAATATCGTGGTAGCTCTGTGTCGGGCGAGGAGAGAAAGTAGACAGGGCAGGGAGGCCAACTGGTCTTTTGTAGGAGGCCAAAACTAAAATGCAAAGGAAATCATCCTCAAGACAAGGCTGGCTCCTGTTGGTTCTAGTGTTGCCGAAGCAACAGCTCATCAACTGGCACAGGACCCCACCAGGACCTGTTTTCACTTTGCAATATATGGGGGGAACATAAAGTGACCTTGCAATAAGGCCAGGGGAAGGAGGTCTCACTAACGAGCAGACAGCACCCGTGCGGACACGGCATCCCAGATCCCAGTGTCCTCCCGAGGGGCCATAACTCACAAGGAAAGGAAGTGGCTTCGGCCACTCGGAGCACTGGGACTCCTTGGGGGAGGCTGACGTCACCCCACGTGAGGTCTGTGCTCATTGTGGGGCCACGGAGACCTCGCCGACACTGAGCCACGGCAGGACCTGGTGTCTGGAACCGCAGTCGCCATTCTGGTACTGGCATGTGGTGGAGATGGGCCATGAGGTCAGGGTCCTCCAGGGGCTACTTCAGAGAGCATTTCAGTCCGAGAGCTGGGAGGGGCTAGCGGATCCTGCACAGAGCACAGCCTCCTCTACCCTCAAGTAATCTTTGTGGCACTGGACATGACCGGCAGTGGACATGGCCAGAGGCTCCCGGGCTCAGCAAACAGCCAAAATGGGATCTGCCTCTAGCTTCAGCAGAAGCCTGGAAGCTGCCTAGATTGGGGCTGATCAGTGACTAGCCAGTGATGGCATCTACTTTAGTGCTGGGCATGGCGTTTGCCTCCAGGGGCCATAGCGATGACAGGAAATGAGCTCCCTGCCAGAGTCCTTCCTCCCTGGGGAAATGAGACAGAAGTGTCCAGAAAGTTTATTCACCTTCTTGCTGAGTTACAGGGCCAAGCACTGTGCTGACTCCGACCCAGCCTTCCTTCACCTAGCGCTCCCCCATCACGGGAGATCCGTGCCCTGACAAGGCCAACATGCACGACCGTGACTTGTGTGTGATGTGCTGTCGCGGCCCCTCTGTGATTCTGTGTCTTCCTCCTCCCCACCCCCAACACCAAAGACTTTGCTGATGGGTGAGAAAGATGTGCGCCTGCCAGGTGTGCAAGCCTTGGAGGGCTCACTTGGTTCGCGTGCCTGAGGAAAGGACTTTCCCTGGCTGGGGTCGGAGCGGCTCCTGCCACAGACCTCAGGGAGGAGAGGCACAGCCATGGGGCCCCCGGGTCTGTTGGAAGCTCAGCTGCCCCCGGACAGGCGGGCCTGTGCCGCAGCTTCCACTCATGACCAGAAAGCCCCCTCCCGGATGTGAGGGCGATCTGGCTGCAACATCTGTCACCCCATTGATCGCCAGGGTTGATTCCGCTGATCTGGCTGGCTAGGCGGGTGTCCCCTTCCTCCCTCACCGCTCCATGTGCGTCCCTCCCGAAGCTGCGTGCTCGGTCAAAGAGGACGACCTTCCCCGATAGAGGAGGACCGTTCTTCGGCCAAGGGTATACGAGTAGCTGCACTCCCCTGCTAGAACCTCCAAACAAGCTCTCAAGAAAGCCCCCTCCCTGCCTCGACCCATAGGTCGCGCTTGAATTGTTCTAAATAAAACAGGATTCCCTCAAGGGTATGAATGATTATTTACACCATTATTCCATTCTGTGCTATTAATCAAAGACTCCCATCAGGTCTCAAAGAAAATTCTAGGTTTCCCACCAGACTGGGATTTTTTGAAAAGTCACCCGTCACTTCATTATTTTATATCCACACAGTGTCACCAGCTGATGAACGCGTACACAGCTCTCCCTATTAGCGACTCCCCGACACTCATCTTTGGGAAATCTCCTCTAGAATTCTATTAACATTAAAATGAAATACTAACCAAGTTGAGCCAGGACTGTAAAAATAAAGCCTGCAGAGGCTATTTTTCTTTCAATGTTTCTGGTTTCCTGAGACTGCGACGCCATCTGCCATTCATCTTCCATCTTCTGCAGGCTCCACGGGACACTCGTGCCCACCTACGAGAGCGCGTCCATTCGCCGGTTCCAGGAGGGCCGCGTGGACAACATTCGATCAGCGACTCCAGAGGCACTGAGTTTTGTAAAAGCCGTCACCGACCACGAGGCTGCTGTGCCGGTAAGTCCTGCTCCGCCTGAGGAGTCTCCAGGAGGCCAGCGAGGCAGCTCTGGGATTCCTGTCAGCTGGGCTCTGGGACAGCCTGCTCCTTTAGCTTGTTTGTCACTGAGTAGCCCTTTAGAGCCCCATCTCTGGTCTGTTGACAGGAGTCAGAGAAATTGCTGCTCCTGAAGGATGCCCTCCGAGCCCAGACTGAGTACACAGTCATGGTGAGTGATGTGGTGCCTCTTCTCAGGTGAACTCATGATGGTGGGCTCTGCCCAAAGCTGGGCCTGCCGGCACGGGGCCACATCCAAGACCTGGGTGAGAGCTGGGCCACCGAGCACCCAGCAACTTGGCAAAAGCCATGCCTCTCAGAGCCTTTTTCTTATTTTTAGAACCCAGGTAACACAGCACTCATTTTCACATGGATTTTTACAAGAATACCATGAATGGTCTTTGAAAAAACAGTAATGATAATAATAACACCAAACATGTATAGCACTTTACTGTTTATATAACAAGAAAGTCCAATGTGAGGGATGGCGGCCAATCCTGGCAAACTGTGGTGGCTCGCACATCTTGCGTGACTGCAGATGAGGCAGAATTTATTCCCACCTACGGCTGGGTTTGCTTTCTTATTTTCTGTCTATTTATGTTGCCTATGAATAAAAAAGGTCTCTGCTGAAAATTAATAGTGAAATCAAAATTTTATTTATTTTTACCTTTTTTTTTTTTTTTTTTAGAGAGAGAGAGAGCAGGGGAGGAGGGACAGAGGGAGAGAGAGAGAGAAAATCTTAAGTAGCCTCCATGCCCAGCGTGGAGCCCGGCACAGGGCTCGATCTCACGACCCTGAGATTATGACCAAAGCTGAAATCAAGAGTCAGGCGCTTAACCCACTGAGCAACCCAGGTGCCCCAAAATCAAAATTTTAAAGGAAATGTTCTCTTAGTTTAGGGAAATAGTTTATTTTCTAGCATGACAGAGCCATCATTTGCATACAAATAACAGAGAATAAACTACTACTTGGACTGGTGATCAATATATCAATTGAAAATGATTCTGATACAGTCTTTGAAGGAGCATATAACCTGTGAAGAGGGGTTGACCAAATTTCACTCTATATACTTGAAAACAAGTACAATGCATATCTGCGTTTTAGAACTAGCCAATGTAGACTTCTTTCCAATTCAGTTGCCAGGTCCTGAATTCATCTAAAGAGTTAAGTGTTCATTCTGTTTGGGGAAAGTCAAGCTCACTCTCACATATTGAGTGGGTATTTTTGGTTTTCCTGCTTAATGCCAGACAAGGTGCTGGGTGGTAGGAAATAAAAGATAAAGTCCATAAGCCCTGTCCTTCGGGAGTTTACTGAGTAGCTGGGAGGAAAAGCCCTTAAATGGTAAATCTTGTCCCATGTGAAAAGAGTCCTCAGGAAGTAGGAGAGAGCATGGAGGGGCAAGCTAGTTCCTCTGCTTGGGAAAGCCAGGAAGACTTCCCAGAATAAGTGGTGCTTGATATGAGACTTGAAGGATGAAGAGGTGCTTATCAGGTGGACATAGAAGGGAAGAATGGTCCCAGAAGGGAAGAGTACGTGCAAAGGCAGATAATCTTGAGAGAATAAGACACACTGGAGGAAAAGCAAGTAGTTCAGTGTGTGCAGCTTGCAAAGGACAGAGGAGCAGGGGAGCTTATGAGATGGGATTTTTCACTCACAAAGTTTACTCTGGTGACCAGGAAGAAGAAGGACTGGTTGGAGCAAGGGTGGTCTGCCAACACTCAGTGACACTAATTAGGAATCTATATAATATTTAGGTAGAGCTGAGATAAGGACTGAAATAGAGCAGGGGCAAGGGATTGAAGAGGTAGACACCAACTTCTGTTTAAACATGGTGGACACCAGGGTTTACTATTACTCCCTCTGAAATCCTCAAAAATATCAGCAAAGGGGTTTTTTTAAGCCATGAATACACTAGGCAAAGAGAGTGGGAAAGGAAGGGACAGCAAAGTTTTCAAGTTGGAAAATAGAATAGATGGCCAGTGACTTAGCAAACCAGAGGAACCTGAAATCCAAGCAAAGAGTAAGGGAGACCCAGGAGCCCAATGAATTGTTCTGCAGAACCTCAGAATGGCTCAGGTATTGGAGGCACCCACCAAAAGTACAGGTGTGTGCAGGGCTGAAAAGAAGAGGATTGTTTGATGATCTCTATAAGAAGCAGTCAGACCCTCAGTTCCTTTCCACTACCCCATGCAGCTAGGTGACTACCCTCCCCTTTCTCAATGGTAGGCTAGAAGCTTCTCCTCTGGAGAAGTTGAAGACAGGGGACTCTAGATTTGGGGAGATCAGGTAGAACTCAGGGAGGGTTAATCAAATTAAACAGGGTGATTAATCAAAGTCTACCTACTCAGCTCCAGGTACATTGGGAAGTACTTTTATTACCACCTCTCTCCAAGCATGAGATTAGAGGATTTCTCTGTGGTGAGACTGACCAGGCCAAGAGAACTAAATCACAGACACTGATAGCTGGGGTGCCCAATGAAATACCCAGCCAGTTCACCTCCCAGTGAGGTCTAGCAGATGGTAAGCACAGGCTTACACGTGTATCTTCTAATCATTTTTTTCAGTGCTTTATTCGGAAATATAAACAGGTAGCCATTAATCATCAGACATTGAGGAAAGCTGCTAACATAAGACACAAAAGCCAGTACAAATGTTTTTGTGTAGTTTTAAAATTTTTGCTTAATTTTAAAAAATAATTTAAGAGAGGGGCGCCTGGGTGGCTCAGTTGGTTAAGTGACTGCCTTCGGCTCAGGTCATGATCCTGGAGTCCCTGGATTGAGTCCCGCATCGGGCTCCCTGCTCAGTGGGGGGTCTGCTTCTCCCTCTGACCCTCCCCCCTCTCATGTGCTTGCTCTCTCTCATTCTCTCTCTCTCAAATAAATAAATAAAATCTTTAAAAAAATAATAATAATTTAAGAGAAACTTCAAGGAAATGAAAACAATGCAGGAAGCAGGAGAACATTTTTTAAAACTGTAATTGAGAGCCTCTGAACGATAATGAACTTATTAATAACATGAAACTAAAAAAAAAATCTTTTGGGGGGGCAATAAAAATAATTCTGGGGGGAAATATGGTAGAAAAAATGCAATGGGGGGATTGGGAGATAAAGCTGAAATAATCTTCCCAAAATGTCAACAAAACAAAGAAATGAAATATTGGACAGAAAAAAGGGCTCAGTATGGGAGAACCAAAATCCCAAGTAATTACATGTCCAGAAAGAGAAAATGGGGGTGGAGGGGAACAACAACAAAATAATTGAGGAAAATTCCTCAGAGTTGAAGGACATGAGCTTCCACATTGAGAGAGCCCACCATGTAACTTATAGATGTAATAGATGAAAACATTCATACCAAGGAAATTTCACAACACAAAGGTCAAAGAGAAGATCCTAAAATATCTCAGAGAGAGAAAAAAAAAAAAAAACAAGTACAAAGATCAGGAATAAAAGTGTAATTGGACTTCTCAACAACATCACTGGAAGGTGGAAGATAATGGAAAAATGCCTTCAAATTCTGAGGGAAAATGATTTGTGATGTATATTCCATACCCAGCTAAACTATCATCAACTTTGAAGACAGAAGACAGACATTTTCAGACAGACAAGTTCTCAAAAGTTTTACTTATTAAGCTTTCTTTCTTATCAAACTATTGGAGGATATAGACTACTAAAGTAATAGCTAAAACATAAAAGACGTCATAGGCTCCAAAAATCAGAAGATTCAACACAAGAAAGAGAGAAAGAGGGTGACAGTAAAAGGAGATCCCAAGTTGACAACTGTTCAGCAGACACAGGAACAATCAGTCCATAGAGAAGCAAGAAGAGGGGGCACCTGGGTGGCTCAGGCAGTAAAGGGTCTGCCTTTGGCTCAGGTCATGACCCCAAAGTCCTGGGATCGAGTCCCACATTGGGGTCCTTGCTCAGCAGGGAGCCTGCTTCTCCCTCTGCCTGCCATTCCCCCTGCTTGTGCGCGCTCTCTCTCTCTCTCTGTTAAATAAATAAATAAAATCTTAAAAAAAAAATGGAGAAGCAAGAAGTGAGAGGTGGAATGAAATTGACAAATTATCTGATTTATTTGAGTGTATTAAGAAAAGTTTTACACTTCTGGCTGAAAGTTTAAGAATCAATTAGTTATAGATACATAGAAAGCTAAGCAAGCGGGGGAAATCATAATTTAGTCATTTAAAAATCATCCCAATTCCAAGGAAAACAAAAGGTGAACAAGAAAGGAAATCTCAAAATACAGCCAAGACTCAGCTGTGAATACTTACATAATTATAATCATGTCAACACTGAATATAGCTGTTAAAACTGAGGAGTTAAACGTAACTCTAATGAGAGGATGGGAGAATGGAAGAATATTTGGGGAGCAGGAGTATGAAAGAGCCAAAGTTTCATCTTCTATAGAAAGAAGATATAGATAGAGCTGAAAAATGTAGTGAACGTGGTCTAAGACTGTTATTTAGAACTAAGACAATTAAATAGCTAAATTGGTTGCCTCTGTGGTGTGGGAATCAGACCTGGCAGAGTGACAGACGTCTTTAGCTTCTTCGGGATTTAAAGCTATATAAATATATGACTTTGGTAATAATTTAAATGTTTATGAAAGATTTAGAAAAATATCCTCTAAAGCATTGCCTTAGGGTTCAGCAGTGTTGACTATTTTAAGTTGATGAGAACAGCTAAATAAAAGAGATGGGGGTGAGAAGGAGAGGGCTATAAAAATGCTCTGAGGCAAATCCGGTGCCTGGTTGGCTGTGCGGGGTCAGGGCCAGGGGAAAGGAGCAAGGAGAGCTCCAACCTCTGGCAGCTGTATTTGGTCGCGGTAGTGGAGAAAGGACATCCCAGGGAAGGAGCAAGCGTGGTCCAGACACTCCCGCCCAGATTCTCACAACATCTTAGGCTTTTCCTTCACAACACGCATGCCCCCAGTGCCCTGTAGCATTGGGCACACAGTGAGCGCTCAAGTAAGCTTCCCTGAATGAATGAAAGACTGAACAATGAATCATTTTGCTCATGACTACTCGTGGCCTTAATCCAAACAGTCTGTTAAATCAACCCCAGTTGCTACAGTGAGCTGGAGGTGGTGAAGACGGGTGGGTAGCTGCTGCATAGAGCAGCTAGCCGCTTCTACAGACCTACACAAATCAGCGATTAAACAGAGGTAACCAGAGAACCTAGCAGCCCACCCACTTCATCGACGGGCTCAGAGTCCTTCCCCTCTGTCCTAATGGGACACGTCTAAAGTGAGCTGTGGTTATAGAACATGTCTTTCCAGACTATAATTAGGAGTATCTGAAGAGACTTAATGGGACACGTCTAAAGTGAGCTGTGGTTATAGAACATGTCTTTCCAGACTATAATTAGGAGTATCTGAAGAGACTGGGGCCTCCGAATCTTCTTTATGCATTCATTCTCCACTGAAAAAGAACGCTGTCAAATCCCAAAACGTGCCTTGTAAACTTGAACAGAATCCATTGTGATGGAGGTTTCCTCCTATGTGGGGCTTTAACAGCTAAGCGGCCGTCTTACATAAGCGTGAACGTGCCAAGCTTTACAATTATCCTGATGGGGACCCACAGGTTACTCCTATAGGTCGGAGGTGGCCCCCAAGTCTCCACCACTCCCAGAATTGCCCCAAATGAACATGTAATCCAAGCAAAACCAGTGTGTGTGCTACACACGCAGCCTCGAGTGGGGAGGAGATGAAATGGGTACCCTGGCCCCACCACCCCACTTCCAGCCATACCGCCTCTGAGTTTTGCCTACATAGACATCCTGGAGTCCCCACTGCTCTTATCTTAGCCTTTGATAAGAGTTCAAGTATCTTGTGATAAAAAGAAAAAAATCTTTCTTCGTTGAACAAGCTTTCCCCTTGTAAACATCAGCTGAGCCTCTGCTAAGATGTCTAGTTCCTGTCTCAGAATAATTTCTTAGGTTGTAAATCCAGTTTATTTGAAATGATCCTGAGCCCATGAAATAGCAACCAAGATTTAGGAACAGACCCTAATGTTCTCTATCGCTCATTCCTTGGACTCCTGCTAGAGGATAAAGTGTTGGTTGTGGTGAGAGTCTGCCCAGTGATAGCCGGGGAAACCCTTCCCCATGCCCTGACAGGGCCCAGCACCCATCCCTGCCCCCCAGACTCCTCGTCTACCTAAGGAAGTACTAGGGATGCCCAGCCCACCCCTCCCACTTAGAGGGGTCATACACAGTGTGTCGGCAGTGACCATGCTGGGGTTGAGAGGCAGGGGATACTCAGACTCACAGACCTTTAACGTGGGCATGCTCACTTTAGTCCATGCTCTGGACTCGCCCTGTGCACGTAGAAAAGGTCCGTGGAACACAGGCTGAGTGGTAGAGTGGTCAGTCCTGGGCGGCCACCCACACACGTTGTCCGCAGCAAGCACTGGGTAAGCGCAAGCTGGGGCCCTTGCAGTGGCCATCAGCATTGTGGGCTAGAGAAGGGGGGAGGGCACGGGAGCCCCTGTCTCATTTCCTGTTCTTTGTCCCCAACTACCCAGGCCATAACAGGGATGGCCATTGACAACCACTTGCTGGCGCTGCGGGAGCTGGCCCGGGACACATGCAAGGAGCTGCCCGAGATGTTCACAGATGAAACATACCTGATGAGCAACCGGTTCGTCCTCTCAACCAGCCAGGTACAGTGCGTCTGTCACCCAAGGGGCCACTTAGTGTAACCAGTGGGCTTTCTAAAAGGCCACTTAGCGTAGACCAGTGACTACAGCCCACTGGCTGGAGTCAGGCAAGTCCCAGCGGTGCTCCTTACCAGCTGCATGTCCTTTGGCAAAATGACCTGAATGCTCAGAGTGCTGGTTTCCCCACTGTCTAAATGGGTGTACTCGTGAACGCCACCCTAGCAGAGGAGGACTGGATGGGAACTGGTGCTCTAGCCACTATGCTCACCACCTTTCAATCTGTTACCTGCGGGGCGGCGTTCCACCGTGCCGGTCACAGGCTCTGAAGCCCGACAGGCCTAGAGTGAAGTCCTGGCTCAGCGAGAAGGGACGATTTGGGTAGAAAGCCTAGCTCAGTGCCTGGCATGGACCAGGCCCTCCAAACAGGTCACGGCCAATATTGCAAAGGGCTGCACGACCAACATCAGGTGATCAGCGGCCAGCCCAGCATCCCCTAAGCCCATTCTGTTGGAGGACCTCTGTGATAAAGACAGAATGAAATCCATTTGAGGGGCGCCTGGGTGGCTCAGTCGTTAAACGTCTGCCTTCGGCTCAGGTCATGATCCCAGGGTCCTGGGATCGAGCCCTGCATCGGGCTCCCTGCTCGGCGGGAAGCCTGCTTCTCCCTCTCCCACTCCCCCTGCTTGTGTTCCCTCTCTCGCTGTGCCTGTCTCTGTCAAATAAGTAAATAAAATCTTAAAAAAAAAAAAAAGAAAAGAAAAGAAAAGAAATCCACTTGAGAAGGGCAGCAGTTTAGGAAAGAAAAGAACCCCCCAAACGTCAGTTGACTAAAACTCCGCCTCTTCTGCTAAGAGCTGGATGTGGGCAATGAGAGGGGCTGATCAAGTTGTGTTTGAGGCTAAAAGCCCACTCAGTAATTTGATGTTGTCATTATGGCAGTGAGCACGCAGACGGGAGTAAACGAGGGCAGGGCACAACAACATAAATTCTTCAGGAAACCATCCATGGGCAAAAAGTGCTCTGGAACGGTTTTACGGCCTTCAGCTGTTGCACGGCAAATTTATCTGACAATGAGGTGACTCTATTAACAAGACTAATGGTTTGTTCTGCCCCATTAAAAAGGCCAGTGTCATTTCTGAAGGCCCAACTACACAGCGCCCGAAACCTTGGGTTAAAAAACAAACCCCACCCTGCAACTACCCAAGAATGTGTTCTGTTTTTCCCCTGAAGACCAGCTAAGAAAGTGAATTTGGGGTGTGGTGGTTTGGTGTTTTTTCTTTCTCCCAACTGGAAATGAACATTTATGGCTTGAATGCCTTCAGAGACACATTTTCCTGATTTGTGACCCTGGTTACAAAATCTCAGCGCTCTGAATTCAAAATGTATTAGGTGCATAAGGAAAACTCCAGTTGATGGCAATCTTTGAAATGCCCAATGCTAGGTAATTGTGCATGGCCGGGTTGTGGGGAGAAAATCAGACCAGCCAGGCAATCCTGACAGTAATTAAGGATGTGGGGAAAATTGACAGAGAAGACAGGCCAGATTTCCTTCTGTTGATAAATTACTCCCCCTGGGAAGCCATCGAACTGTGGGGTGCCGCCAGGGTACCATTCAGTAAATTACCCTGATTGCCTCAATGCCTCAAACAGCCCCCAGCTGAAGGAGACACTCAGCCTGAGACCAAGCACAGGTCACTCTGGGGGATTTTGACTCCACAAGTAGAGCAGATTTCCCACCAGGGAGTGGCTTATGGACCCTCTTCTTTGGATATTGTTGCAGTTAGATGGGTTTGTCTTGATGACTCTGGCTGTGGCCATCCATGCTGAAGCTATTGGTTCATTTGGTTAATTCAGTCAGACACCCAGGTGAAAAATAAAGAAGTAAATATCCTCTCGAGGCCTCGGGGTTGTTGAAACGCCCCGTATTCTAGCAAGTCCACAGGTTACTTTTCAGAATCAGCAGCTTCTGACCTGTCCTCTCCTCCAGGTGCCCACAACCATGGAGATGTTTTGCTGCTATGGTCCTGTGGTACCTGACGGGTACGGGGCCTGCTACAACCCCCAGCCAGAGAGCGTCCTTTTCTGCATCTCCAGCTTTCATGGCTGCAAAGAAACCTCTTCTACCAAGTTTGCGAAAGCAGTGGAAGAAAGCCTCACTGAAATGAGGGGCCTCTGCAGTCCGCCACAGTCTACAGTGGGCAAGCCACTGGCAACAAAAGAAAAAGCAACAAGGCCCATCGAGGGACACCAACCTTGACTCCTGCCACCTCCCCAAACCCAGCATTCTGCTGCCGCCAGACCCTGCCAAACCCCTACTCCCAACCCTCTCCCTAGCTTTCGGTAGCTCCCGTCCTCAGGGCCCAACCCAGAGACCACACGGAGGCATCATGCAAAGCAGGAGCATGAGGAGGAAAGTGTCCTTCATTAGGCATGGGGATTGTCCTTATTTGCCAAGCTGCCCTTTGGCCTGTGTACTGGGAAGTAAGCCCAGCCTGGCTCTGAGGTAGCCTTGGGGAGGTGGGCAAGTCTACACCACCTTCCCTCCATGGCCTCAGAAGCTTAATGGGGGTGTTTGCTTCTCTAGCAGGACCTAGTGTGTCCAGGTGATGTTTTGCCCAACAAAAGAATGAGTCACCCTATTACATGCAGTGTACCTACATGAATCACAAAGAAAGAGGCTAACCCCAGGTCAATACCTCTTTTCTTTGGGGGAGGAGTGGGGGGCATTGCTTTCAGATCTGAAGCAGTGTGATCATGACATTCAGGATGGCCGTACGGGGCTGGAAACACCCCGTCCCCTCCACACACACACACACACACACACACACACACACACACACACAGAGTTAATTTAAAATACAGTGACTCAGGCCCCAAAACACATTTCTCCTTTCATCTCCCAGGGGCAGCCTTCCATTGAGTTCGGGAAAATCTGGTCCTGCTCTTCTGAGAGGGTGGAAAAAGAATCATCCACCATTGCGCGGGCATCGTGTCGCCTGGCCTCCCGGGGGGCATCAGCGACAGTCCAGGATGAGTAAACAGCACAATGCCCGCCAAGCAGCAGGGATGGAGGGAGGACCAGTCCACTTCCCCAAGAATCCTGCCACTCGCATTTCTTCTGGTTGTTTCCCCACTCCCCTTCACGGGAATCATACCCCTTAAAGGTGATCTGCCTTCTAGAGGAGAAGAGAGAGGGTTGCTTTGGGGATTTTCTGTCGTTGTTGCTTATTTGTTTTGTTTTATTCATTCTTAAGAGAGGCTTCTAAGAAAGCCACTGTGACATTAATTTCAGAAAATGATCTCAGCAGCCCAAGCAGGACACCTGCGGATAGCAGGTGGAGGATGTTATCTAGGGATTCTAACTAAACCCCATGTGGACAAGCACAGAGCAGGGCTCTCCCTGGCCTGGCAGAGGGGAGGGGGAGCAGGTTTGTGGAGACAGCTGGTGGGGAGCAGGGCCAGGAGGAGGGAATAGCTATGTCCAGGGTCAGCCCTGTTGGAGGGGCAGGCCGTGCACAGAGCCAAAGTTAAGAGGTTGTGATCATCAAAGAGATATGAAAAGCACTTCCCATTGGGGAATATTTTTATGGTAAATCTAAAAAGGCAAAGGAGTGGGAAAGCAACCAGAAAATCAAAACTGCAAATAGCTGAGACAGCCTGTCTCTGTCCAGAGGAGGTACAGAACTTGACTCTTGCCACTGAGTTCTGCTGTGCAACCTGCAGGGGAGTCCTGACAAAGCCCCCTCGCCCCACTTGCACTGCACTCTGGCCCAGGGACCCTGCACAGGTCCCTCTGGGCCACTGTGCAAGCTTTCTGCACTTTGACCTCTACTGAAGGAAGGGCTGAGATGGGGGCAGCTGGCGTTACGAACTTTGCTCAGTTCTTTGAAAACACAAACAGGCCCAAGCAGTAAATTCCTTGAGCCCTGGTTTTAGATTGAGGGTTTCTGTTGGATGATCTGGGAGATCCTGGCACTGCCCTTCAAAATCATTGGTCTCTAGGTCCATAGTCCTTCCACAGATGTCCTCCTTCCGGCCCCCTTGGGAAGTTGCAGCCCAGGAGTCTTGGGAATATCTGGGGAACTGCTGTCCCCCTGCTGTAAGTTGACCCAAAGCCACTTGTCTCTTCAAATGACCACAGTACAGATCTGAGTTCTCTTCTGGTTTCCTTCCATGGATTTCTGGGCAGACAGAGAGCTCTGGTTTGGAGGTCAGGTAACCCCATTGACCTTAACCAAGAGACTTAAATGCCCAGAGACTCAATTCCCTCCATCATCAAATGGGGACAAGAACGTCCCGACCTTGCAAGGCTGTGAGGATTGTAGAGCACATGTGTAAAGGGCCTTGCACAAGCAGGTGGGGACACTGGTGTCCACCGTCAGGTTGATGTTACCCCAGCGGGCCCTGTTCAAGTGAATTTGTTTTGAAATTTTTACACTGATTTGAAAGAACCAAACTCACATGTATCATTCTCTGAGCATAGGGGAAAGGAAACTGACTCTGTATATTCAGATATCAACCATACACTGTGAGGGCTTCAAGAAGTGTAGGACTGTGTACATTTGGCAGGAGGGAACACCTCCTCTTTCTGAGGAAGAATCTGGAAGCTGGTCTTCCCCCTCCAAGAACAGGTGGATGCACTGAGTCTTTATGCAAAGGCAATGCTGAGCCATGGCCATGAGCATCTCGGGGGGGGATCCTGGTAATGGAGACTGTTCCAAGTGTTCCCAAAGAGATGGAAAATGAAACCTGGAGACAGTCACTTTGGGGCAGTGATGCATAATAAACATGCTTTTGGCCACCTTACAATACTGCTAAGTTGCCAAAATATATAAAGTTGACATTTGAGTTCTATTTTTATAAAATTGTTCTAGATTTATGGCAATATATACATGTGTATTTATAGCCTTCCAATTTTAAGTTATAGTTTTGTGCTTTAAAGAAATATATGTATGACTAAAGAACTGTATATCGAAAGCACTATATTCAAAATATCTAAAGACCATAAGTCCGTATTCAATAAAAAGTAATGCCAAGAAAGATGGTGGTAGCCATTGTTTCTAAATAGAAATCGTATACAGATTTTGTTATAAGTTCTGTGAACCGGGCCAACGATTCGTTTGGCATTGTCTGAGGTCTGTCGGCAGCAATGGTGGATGTCTGAAAGATACAGGGGACAGGAGGGAAAGGGAGGAAGGAATTTAGTCTCTCCTCGTGTGTGGCATGGGGAAAGGGTGAGGGGCAGAGAGGCTTCACAGGCTGTTTGTGATCAGGTCGGCCTGCACAAACATGCATAGAGAGAATGGAGCGGAGGGAAAAGCACCAGGCTCAGAGATGGGCTGTCTGGACAATAAATCCAGTTCTGTCTCTAACTTTGGGGATCTCTAACTTCACCTCTCTAGCCCTATTTCTTCATCTGTAAAATGAGGATGTTGATATCAGCACCACCCACTGCCAGGGTTGTGGTGAGCTGACATAGATGATCCTTGTTTGAAAACTTAGAAAGTGATGTCAAAGCGTCTTACTGCAGACTCAGGTCCCTGCACACAGGCTGCTTCCAGCTGCAAGACTCCCTCTGCAGCCATAAAAATCCATAGAACCGGAACCGAGTTTCCTCCAAATGGAAGCCCAAATGCTTTCCAATCAGAGCCTAAAAGGAACCTTAAAGTGTATGAATTTGTGTCACTGGGATGCAGAAGAGGCATTATCCAAAAAGATAATGGCTAAGAATATTCCAGGAGGAATGGTGGAGTTAGAAAGGAACAAGATCCAAGTAATGCGGGTTTACTCTTATTTATCATGTATATCACACGTGGCCCTAAAATAACAAAATGAAGACAATAGACAGAGAAGGGTACAAACAGGCAAGCCAGCCCCCAACATACAAAATAATGCAACCCCTCCTACTTGTCTCTGGAAGTCCTGTGGGGTGGATGTTGGCACATTTAGCCAAAAAGGTGAAGAGTCCCTCCCACACAAACATCCAGAAGTTCCCAAATTAATCCTAAGCCGTTCTCCTTGGTGGGGGGGGGGAGAACCAGTGCCTTGCTTTCCCTTCATAAATTCAGCCGATCTCCCTCCTTTTATATTTCTCTGAGTTTTCCTTCCAAAGAGGCCTCTCGAGTCTGCAGGATGAACAATAAGCCATCCCTGGGAAAAGCTGGCCTCATATCACATAAGAGGACCTTTCTAAAAGCTGTTCTCCCTGTTTCCTAAAGACCAGCTCTCTCCTTGTTCTATTCCTACTGTTTTTCCATCTCCTTGTGGGATTTCACTTCCTATTTCTGTCCCTCATATGTCATTGGACACCCAGAGTTCTGTCCTTGATCTCTATTTCTTATATTAAGGAGCAGCAAAATGGGAGACTGAACGGATGCAGAAGGGTCCCCCCCACCTATAAAAACATATGCACAAAGAGAAAATTTTTTTAACTATATAATCAAGTTCAAAAGAAAGAAAATAAATCTTCACATTACAGAAAAAAGAAGAATGTCCAAAACAGAGCAGTGAGCAGGAGCTAAAGTTGTGTCAGACCAGACACAACTCCAGTGGCTGATAGGATTTACCACCCCTGCAAGTTTAGAGAACATGACCTCAGCCCCTGCAAGGCGGGAGATGGAGCTAAACTCTGCACAAAACCAGAACCTCATAGAGGTGTCCCAATCCTTAAAAGAAAAAAAAAATTAAAAAACTAGAAAAACTCTTCCCATCAGCCCAGGGGAGCATTGAGGAACAAATTTATAAATTTGTGCCATCTGTATAATACATTATATGTTAAAAAAAAAAAAAGAAGAAGAAGAAGAAGAAGAAGATAGCAGGAAGGAAAGAATGAAGGGGGGGATTGGAGGGGAGATGAACCATGAGAGACTATGGACTCTGAGAAACAAACTGAGGGTTCTAGAGGGGAGGGGGTGGGGGGATGGGTTAGCCTGGTGATGGGTATTAAAGAGGGCACGTTCTGCATGGAGCACGGGGTGTTATACGCAAACAATGAATCATGGAACACTACATCAAAAACTAATGATGTAATGTATGGTGATTAACATAACATAATTAAAAAAACCAAATCAAGAGAAAAAAAATTTGTGCCATTTGTAGATGTGCAGTCTGAGTTTATACAACTTATTTGTAAAGCAAGAATTCTAAGCCAATAATTTTTTTTTTTTTAATTGCCTGGGTCAGTAAGATCCAAAGGGCCACAGCAGAATCAAATCCAAAACCACCACTTTCCACAACCCTGGAAACACCAAACATCCAGACAGAGAAAACGCTCTATTAAAGATGAGCTCACAGTCAGAAAATACAAATGGCTCACAGGAGCATAGGAGGGAAAGCAGCAGATAAAACAAACAGGAGAATCAATAACACAAAGACCGGAGAGAATAGATGAGTCAGAGAGAAGCTATAAAATCGATATGCTTAACATTATAAAGAAATAAAAATACAGGGAAGATACATGTAGAAGTTCAGGAAGAAGAGATTAGAGAGAATGGGGGAAAGCACTATTCAAAGAGGAAATCATTAGGAATATTCCAGAATCAAAGAAATATGTTATTCTAAAATTCTTGGGTCAAAGAAGGAATAATAATGGAAATTTAGAGATACTTCGATCAAAATGATAATAAAGATACCATATATCAAAGCCTCTGGGATACAGCAAAACTGATGCTTTGAGGAAAATTTTTACCTTAAAATACTTACATCAGAAAAGAAGCAAGACTGAAAATTGATGAGCTAAGTGTAAATTACAAAGTAAGAAAAAGAGTCAGACAGTAAACTCAAGGAAAATAGAAAGAACAGTAAACTCAAAGAAAGTAACAAAGGTAAGACAACTGTTAATGAAGGAGAAAACAAAAAATAACTGAGAAGCTAACCAAAGGAAAAGTGGGTTCTTTGACCACACACTCGGTGGAGGCTGGGGAGCCGAGCCAGAGTCAGGGCCAGGACAGTGGTAACCATTGGACTGACCATTGCTGCTGTAGGATTTGAGACCATTATGTCTGGCAAGCTGTGGAACATATGGAGCCTCAAGTAAAACTAGTTTTTCAAAATCTACCCAAATCTGCCTCCAGTGGTGGCTATAATAGAGATGTGTTTGAACCCAAAATGACGAAGTGAGAAGCAGCATTAATACTAGGCGTAAGCTAGTTACCCCTGGGTGACCAGTCGGGTAAGGGTCTGCCTTCGGCTCAGGTCATGATGCCAGGGTCCTGGAATCGAGGCCCACATCGGACTCCTTGCTCAGTGGGGAACCTGCTTCTCCTTCTGCCTCTGCCTGCCACTCTGCCTTCTTGTGATCTCTCTCTCTATCTCTCTGTCAAATAAATAAATAAAATCTTTTTAAAAAATTTTAAAAAATACTAGGCATAAGTCCTACTGCCAATAAAGGAAAAATAGGAGATGTTCACTGATGAATTATGCTTTTAAATCACCCAGACAAGGGAGGATCTCCTTATATAGCAGCCCAAATCAATGAAGCTAAAGATTTACAAGAAGGTCAAGCTAAAAATTGAAGTAAGTGTGTGATGAATTTTAAGTTCTTCTTAGTTTAGGTATACTAGTGCTAGCTTTTTATAATAGACTGCCTCAAAGCTACAAATGTTAAAGATGATTTAACACAGGCTAAAACAAAGCTTTGGTATAAGTTTCTTCTTTTGAGTATTTATTTTATCTTATTTTTTTTAGAACATCGTTTGTTGTTTTTTTAAAAAAGATTTTATTTATTTGACAGAAAGAGACACAGCGAGAGAAGGAACACAAGCAAGGAGGAGGGTCAGAGGGAGAGGGAGAAGCAGGTTTCCTGCAGAGCAGGGAACCTGAGGCGGGGCTCAATCCCAGGACTCCAGGATCATGACCTGAGCCGAAGGCAGACGCTTAAAGACTGAGCCACCCAGGCGCCCGAATTTGAGTATTTTTTTTTAAAGATTTTATTTATTTATTTGACAGAGAGAGACAGCGAGAGAGAGGGAACACAAGCAGGGGGAGTGGGAGAGGGAGAAGCAGGCCTCCCGCCGAGCAGGGAGCCCAATGCAGGGCTCAATCCCAGGACACCAGGATCACGACCTGAGCCGAAGGCAGACGCTTAACGACTGAGCCACCCAGGCGCCCCTCGAATTTAAGTATTTTAAATCAGCTTATAGAATATTTGGAGATTTAACACTCAGAAATTATGGATAAATACATACGATTTGAATAGAAATATTGTTCATTATTCTTTTAGCAAATAATTTGTTACATACTTCAAGGCAAAATGAATGCAATAGTCGCTGGCTTTCAAGGAGCCCCCAATCTAATGGGATACTGATAAACTCATAATTAAAATATAATGTGATAAATATTTTTTAAAGTTGGTTCTTTGAAAAGAATAACAAAATAGACAAGTCTCTGGTAAAACCAATAAAAAAAGAGAGAAATTCAGAAATAAATAATATAATGAATAAAAGGTTGCTACAGCTACAGTAGATATCATAATGATAACCAGAAAATATATCAACTACTTTATGCCAGTAAATATGAAAACTTAGATAAAAATTCTAGGAAAATATAACTTTCTAAAACTAATGAAAGAATAAATAAAATTTCTGGACAGCCTTATAAATAAATGAGCTGAGACAGTAATTTAAAATCTTCCCACTTAGAAAAGAAAGTAGGGAGGAAGATGTAAAATACTGGAGACATGTCCTAGCAAACATTCAAAGTGGTCTTTCAATTGTATATAAAATCAATAAGGGGATATTCCCTCTTTTTATATACTCCCTTATTTATTATTCTTTGAAGGTAGTATAACGTTAATATCCAAACCAGACTTGGATATCCAATAACGAAAAACTAAAGGTCCATTTTCTTCATGCATAAATATCTAGAAATCCTAAATGAAACAGTAGCAAACAAATTCTAACAGTATATAAAAAAGATAATACACCCATGACCCACTCAGGTTTATCCAAGAATGCAAGGTAGTTTAATATTAGATGATGAACACCGGGTGATGTATGGAAGTGTTGAATCACTATATTGTACACCTGAACCTAATATGACACTGTATGTTAAGCAACTGAAATTAAAATAAAAACTTAAAAAAAAAGAAAATAGCTAAATGTTATTTACTCATGAACAGCTTAAAGAATAAAAATATAGGACCACTCTAATAGATCATTAAAATGCATTCAGTAAAATTCAACAGGCATTCATAATTTTTTTAAAACCCATTGTAAAAGGAAGTAGAAAAGAAATTAGCTTGACATAGAACATCTACATAAAACATACAATATACATCATCCTAAAAAGGGAAATGTAGAATAAAGAGAGGATATGCACTATTTCCACTTCTATTCATCATTGCACTAGAGGTTCTAGTTTGTGCAATAAAATAAGAAGAAAAAGAAAGAAAGGCTTAATAAAAGAAAAAAGCTATCATCATTTGCAGATGATCACAATCAATTGCTTGTGATTGTCCATATAGAAAATCCAAAAGAATCTGTAAATAAATTAACAAATCAATTAAAAAGATCAAGGTTGCTTATATAAAATCAAAATATAAAAGTCAATTTTATTTTATACACCAGTAACAAACAATAGAATCACAATACAAAATATGTGATTTATAATAGAACCTAGCAATAGATCTAACAAAAGACATAAGATCTATATACAGATAATTATAATTATAATACAGATATCAATGTATTGAAAGAAGATCTAAATAAAGGAGAGGTATTTCAAGCTAATGAATATGAAGGCCTTAGAAAGATGTTAATTTTCCCCAAATTGATCTCTAGATTCAATGTAACTCCAGCAAAACTCTCAACAGGGAATCTTCTGCCTCTGATAATAGTAGACTAGTTAATTCAGACGAAGCTTCCTACAGAAGACATCTTTAAAAATCTGGCATGTATGTATATTTTTTAAAGATTGATTGATTGATTGATTGATTGATTTGAGAGAGAGAGAGGGAGCAGGGGAAGAGGCAGATGGAGAGGGAAGGAGAGACTCTCAAGCAGACTTCCCACTGTGTGGAGCCCAACATGAGGCTCAATGCCACGACCCTGAGATCATGACCTGAGCTGAAACCAAGAAGCAGATGCTCAACCAACTGAGCCACCCCGGTGCCCCTGGCATATATATTTTTTTAAATCTTCTTAAAATCATAAAAGAGCTTACTAGATCAAGATCAGCATAGCACTGGAGATGCTTTACTCTGGGGCTATTTAGTGATCTTGACTAGGCAACCTAGAAGATGAGATGCAATTTTTGAGTCTTTGCAGTTAGGCATACAAAAGTTGGAGTCCAACACTGCCCAGGGGGAATCCTGGCAAGCTACCACCCTCTTTGGGGCAGGAATGAGGATAAAATATAAATGAACCAACCTCCACATGGCCTGCAGCCCAGTTTCAAGCCATCTGGATGGCTCAGATAATCTCAAGCCTGAAATTGTATGAAGATGATCTTGGGTTGCTGGTGTTACCAGGAACTGGCAAGCAGTGAAAAAAAAAAAAAAAAGTCTTCTATAGAGGAAGATAACTTCACCCTTGGCCTCAAATTGTTCCTACAAATAATTTTTCTAAAAAATATCCAGTACACAATTAAAGTAAACCAAGAACTCTAGACAAAATAAGCAGACACCAGCAGAAATTACAACAGAAACAGACATGCGGGGTCTCCAGATAGTGGAATTCTCAAACACAGACTACAAAATAAGTATCTTTACTATGATCAAGAAGATAACCTCAAACCTAAAAAACTTGGCAAGAAACTGAGAACTGTAAAAAGTGGCACAGCAGATTTGAAAAAGGATCAAACTAAAATTCTAGAATTAAAGAAATAAATAACTGAAAAAAAAAAAAACAACCATATTGATGACTTTAATAGCAGTTAAGACATGGCTACAGAGAAAATTAGCAAACTGGATTATCAGTACAAATGAATGATGTATGAACACATATATACATATAATCCAAAAGAAGAATGAAAAGAGAAAAACACAGAAGAAAAGAGATGTAAAGAATACGATCAGAAGGTATAACATATATTTAACTGAAGTCCCTGAAAGGTGAGAAAGTGGAACCAGAAGCAATATGAGAAGAGATAATGACCCACATTTTTCCAAAAACAGATGAAGGACTTAAATTCAGTTTCAAGTATCTCAACAAATCCCAGGCAAGATAAATAAAAAGAAACCTATAGACAGGCACCTTACAAGGGTTTCCAGCCTCCTCCACCCCTGGCTTGCCTGGG